>NW_018164922.1:67465-69060 GCF_001263595.1 Phalaenopsis equestris
AAATTTAGACTTTTATTTTTAATACTTCAATTTCTTTTATTAAAAATAATTTTCAAAGCTATCATTATATTTATAAGTAAAAGTTTTGTATAAAGACTTTGCTTTAAGAAAGGAAAAGTAGAATTCAAAATTATTAAATGCTTATCTAGATATAGTAATCCTTGCCTAAAAAGAAAAGAAATGAAAAAGAGAAAAAGAAAAAAGAAAAGAAAAAGGAAAAAAAAAGATAAAAGAAAAGGAACAGCTTGAGGATAAGTGCCTAATCAAAAATTTGTTCTACATTTGATCTTTTTAAAGTATAAGACTTGAGAAACTCTTAAGCTTATAGATATAATATAGTAAGTAAAAATATTCTTAATAAAAATTTTTAAGTGGAGATAATAAAAGAACTAAATTTTAAATTTGGAAGACTTGCAATATGTCTGAATTATATAGGAACTTATATTTTCATCTTTCTTAACATTAGAAATTTCTAAATTTTAAGTTGATCTCATTTACTGAATATTTTTTCTAAATTGGACTACTATATTTCTAAATCTAAATTTTAATAACTCTTAAAGAAACTCATATACATATCATATATATTTAGTTTTTAAAGATTGAAGTGTCACTTGAGGACAAGTAACATTTTAAGTTTGGGGGATTTTGATACGCCTAAAATATATTTTAGACACATTTTTATACCTATTTTTGAGATATTGCGCTTTAATGGAAGGTATTTTTGTGTTTTTCTTTCAGGTACAGGTAAAAAGTGAAAAATGCTTAAAGGAGTGAAAAAGGATCAAATTTGGAGCAAATAGGTGAAAAACGTGCAAAAGTGTTTTGACGCCTAAGCTCCATATCTGGCGCTTAAGCGTCGGGTAAACAGAGAAGGCCACGCCTAAGCATCAGAGGTCCCGCGCTTAAGCGTCAGAGTCTCTGCGCTTAAGCGCCAATGGCAGTTATTGGACGAGTAAATTTGATTTTGCAAATTTTGAAGAGGTTTTTGAGGCACCTATTGGCTTAATAGGTGGTTACAACCACCATGGACGAAAATTTTTGCAAAAGGATGCATCTCTTTGGGAAATACATCAAATCAAGACACTTTTTCAAGAGATACCAAGGCATTTTGAAGAGATACTAAGGCACCTTTTGGAGAATTATAAAAGAAAGAAGATTGGGACTTTAAAAGAGGTGTTGAAAGTAGTGTTGAAAGTACTGGGAAAGTTTTGAAAGTTCAAAAATTGGGGAGTTAGTTGGAGAGATTTTCAGGCACCACATATTTAATCTTTTTTTTATTTCTTGTGTTATATTGAGAGTGTTGTAAAAGAGAAGAGATTCAAAGGAACTTTAAGAGTTAGGCGGAGGACTTGAGATAAGTTTTTATCTTTTGTTTTAGATTACTTTTGGTTTTAATTGAGACTTGTTGTTGTTTTGACAATGATTTCTACTTTTAAACTAAAGTGTGATTTTGTTTTCTCCATGGATTCTGAGTAGTTTTCTATATCTTTCTTCTTAAAATGATAAGTAATTAAGTGTTGGATGGAAGTTGTGGAGAGTATTGATCTTTAATGTTGGAAGAAGTTGTGATGATTTAAATCCATGTACTTCATTTA
>NW_018164922.1:69573-104048 GCF_001263595.1 Phalaenopsis equestris
ATATAAATTAAATGTTAAATTCTTATTTTTCTTCAAGATCAAGTTTTTAGTTTTGTTGCAAAATAAGGAAATATAAGTGAAAAATATAATCAGAATTATAGTTATACTGTTGCATATAAATAGTTATTGGGGACCAGTCCCCTGTAGGATGGTCAAACCTTAAGACTAACCCTAGGTGGTCTGGTGATGGTTGAAATGGCTTGCACACACTAAACTTCCTTGCATACCCCAAACCCTAAGACCCTTTGATTTGGTCCAATGATTCCTTTTGGAATTTCTTTTGGAAAGCTCATATGAATGAACCTATACCCCTAGTCTTTGGCTAAGAGGGTTATAATCAGCATATTGAGCATTCAAAATGAATCCTCATGTGGCTACTGTTGGTTTGGTATGGCTTCATGGCTTGTTGGCCCATTTTTTCCAAAAATCACCAAAATACATCTACAACCCTATTTTTTGCCAAAAATCCCAAAATTACCCAAAATACCCAAATTTGTCCAAAATTCATCTCAAACCACTCCCCACTACCTAAATTGATTAAAATTCACCAAGTTTTCAAAATACCCCCAAAAAATTGCCAAAATTACCAAAATGCCCCTCATGACCTAAAAATTCCAAAATCAACCCAAATATTCTCAATTTCAATTTTGACCATCACGTTAACCCAATTTAAACAATTTTACTGAAGTTGACCAAAAGCCCCAATTTGCCCTTAAGGGCCCAATGTCCCCAAATTAGTCGCAATCTTGCCCAATTTAAATTCCAAACCAAAATTCAGCATCCCCAATCCCAATCTAAACAAAATTCAAGCTTGATTTGATCCACTTGCAAGCTCAATTTTACCCAAATCAAAAGACCGAAATTTTGACCATATAATCAAATCCACTAAATTAGCCCCCCAATTCAATTCAAAATCATTTGAAAGTTTTCCAAATTCTTAATGAAATACTCCTACGCCAAACTCAACATTCAATTAGCCCAAATTCAATCTCAATTTCAAAAGCCCAAGCCCAGTACATCTAATTTCAAAAGCCCAATTTAAATCCAAAAGCACACATGACAAACTCTTCTTCCATCATCCACTTAATTTAAATTATTTCCTAAAGTTCTAATTTCATAATTTCATCAAACCAAATTTAGCCTCATGAAAAGCCCTCTCAAAACACAAAAAATTCCAAAAATCCCTTCTCATGAAAGTTAGCTAAGCCAAGGACAAGTTATGAAGCCACTTCCAAGCGATAGGTAAGCCATGAAAGGCACGCCACATGATCAAACTATTATTGGCGAGAAGCAAAGCCACTTTTAAATATCCTTAAAATTCTTTTAACCCTTCCCATGAATCACTCTAACCCATGTTTGCCAAATCTCCTTGGATAGAGACCTCACCATGATGATTGAGTTGAGCCATCTGATTTTCTTCAGCCCAAACCTTCCTTGAGGGGTGAACCCAGCTCCAAATGATGATTTGACCCAAATTGATCCAAAATTGCCCTTCCCCCATAATATTTCAATTCAATGACTTTACACATGGCCAACCCCAATTGACTTCACCAAACCCAAGCCCTGACCTCCCTGGACTAGATGGTAACCTGAGTATTGCCGGCCAGCCACCTAGGCTACCGGAAAAGTCTGGCCAAGGGCTCCCCCATGGCTAAAACTCAAAATTAAACCCATCCAAGCTGTCTCATCCCAATTAGATTTTGGCACCTTGTTGGCATCCACATAAGCAACTGATGTGACTATTTATATATTTAATCTTATATATTCTATAAAGTCACAATGATATAAATGCAATTATACGTATCGCTCAAGTAATATACGACTTTTTGATTAAGCCCCAAATATCGATCACACGAGAAAGTGAGGAAAGATGTCCTTAGTCAAATTCTAGTCTACTACTATCATGCCTTAGATTGGAATGTCGATTAAAATAGTGTTTTATCTAGCAAATACTCCTAAATGCAAATTTAATATAAGGATAGTAACTGGATAGTAACTATTCCTAAATGTAAATAGTAAATTCTAAAGATAACCCTTTCTGGATGAATTAGTTTGGAGAACTTTAAGATGTTAAAAACCACTATTCTTATGTAGTGGATTGGATAATGTAAATGAATGAGATACATTAAATATTGTATGTGCCAAAGATGAGCAATTTTAATTCTCTACCCTGATTTAGAGTTATAGAAAATCATTTGCTAATCTCAAGTTTAGTCCCAAAATCTGTGGCTAGGCTAGGAGGATACTGGCTCCCACTCTAGAGCTCCCACTTCTCTTCTCCTGAAGGCTAATTCTCTTCTTAATTCTTTAAACACTAAGATCGAATTGGGGATTTTAGCCTGTCACCCTAAAATGTCTCCAACTCTACACCCAAGAAACTATATTTCCCTATTTATTTGCACTTAATTCCATGAACAAAATACTCCTTCATTGACTTAATTGTGAATCTCACTCTGCTGTAGAGCTCATACTCCATTTGTCTTAATGTAATTACAACAAATTTTAACACTATAACAGGCCTTTATTGTAATGTAAATGAAGTGCAAGTAAAAAACCATCACATTTATAATTAAAACTTCTTCAAGCATGCATCCCAAAATCCAAAACTTGAATCCTACTCATTGAAAAGAAAAGTAAAAGGAAAATAATGGCATAATTCTCTCATGCCACTATTTCCTAAGAAGAAGAAAGAGTAAGAGAAACACATCACAAAGCACGAAGAAAACACAATGAAAAACTTCATTACATCAAAGCAAATCCACTAGATAAGTGTTTACAAAATTATAAGATAATGAAAAACACAATACTTAGCTTTTTCCTCTTGAAAGAAAGATGAAAATCTCTCCTACAATGTCTCCCACTAATTCTTGCAATGAAAGAATATTCCCTTACAAATTCTCTCAGAATCCCCCCACCAATCTCTCCAAAAAGATAGAAATCTACATTTCTACTTCTATTCTAAGATTACTAAATATTCTCCACATTTTCTCACTCACACATACCCTCACACACACACACGCATGCATATGAGAGGTGTCAAGCCCCCTTTTTTAAAAGAGACACAAATTCCCTCCTTTTTTTCGAAGAGACAAATCTATTCATCCAAAAGATATGTCTCTTCATTCAGGAGCCTTATCCAAGTGTATAGATTCATTGAATTGCTTCATGGGTGTTTGAATCACTTGGGAGCCTTCTAGAACATAAAAAATTGCCAACAATTGATCCATGAAAGTCCCGGGTGCCGTCGGCACCATTTTGGGCACTTTCGGCGTTGTTTTCCCATCATTTTTCTATTCTTCAGTGCTGTCGGTGCTGGCTCTGGCGCTGCCGGCGCCCACCCTGCGCAGCTCCACCGTTTTGCTTCGTTTGGCTCCGTTTTAGCTCTGTTTCCCCCCGTTTCAGTTGTGTTGCGTTCCTAACAGATAGACCTACAAAATAAAAATAAAAATAACCTTTTTTTAAAACAGATAGACCTACAAAATAAGAATAAAAATAACCTTTTTTTAAAGTGTAATTTAATTCAAAAATTTGTGAGAAGTGTACAAGAGATTAAGCATATAAAGACATATTGAAGTGTGTCATGAAAAAAATTTCTTTCTTGCTCGTTTGTGCACCAAATTACATCATTTTTGCTTATTTTTCTCCAAAACTCCATTTTATATACTTGAAACCAAAAATATACAAAATACCTAAAAATATACAAAATACCTTCTAATATACAAAATACCTTCTTTTAAAGTGCATTATCATTGAAATCACCAAATATAAGCATTAAAAGCATATGAAAAATTGCACATTTTTTAGGTGCATCAGCAACCCAAAGCACCCACCAATTGCCCCTGATGGTCTTTCCTTCCCCCTCTATTTAAACCAACCCTCCATGGCCAATCCAAGAGAGCTTGAAATTCTTTGGGGAGACTCTGCCAAATTGCTTTCAAAGCTTCTTCAAGACTTCCTAAGTGCAATGTAACCATTTTCCAGCCCTCTCCTCCACTGAACAAAGCCAAGTTTCTAACCCTAATTTGAGGTTGAAACAAGACATCTCCAAAATCTACACTAAATTCAAATTAATTGCACCCACACCATCCCCATATTGAGAGAAGAAGATCCCCCATAGAAGCCCCTCACCAGAGCCCCCTAGTGTGGACTTTGTTCAACACCCCAAATCGGCCTTAGTCGAAATTGGGTCTAGGCATTTCACCATTGCTTAAGGATTCATCTTGGAGCTCTTTGGACTCAAGGCAAGCTTTTGGAAGCACACAATAGAGGCCACCCTCTTGGGCAAAGGTATTGAGCCATAACCCTAAATCAAGCTTCATTTAACTCTCCATGCCTATAGAGTTGATTTAATGGTTGATTAACCATATGGATATGTTCTCCTAGTCAAGACAAGTCTATAGGAACAAATCACACTTAATTTGGTTAAGTATCGAGAGAGATATTAGGTTTTGAATGTGGACAAATCTCGGGCTAGGGGCTTTGGGGAAGATGACTTGCAATCGTCTGATGAAGCATGTATCGAGCGGATGGCTTTGATTGCGTCGGATGAAGAGATAGAGCGGAACCATGGGCTAACGGGGCAGTCGTGTGGACAACGGAGCCCAACCAGAAGACACCGTATGGAAAGCTCGACGCATACGAGGATTGCGTGGCACCGCGTTGGATAAATAGAAAAATAAGAAATTTTTTTATTTATTTAAATCCTAGAACTTCAAAAATGCATATCTTTGTGTAGAAAAATCACAACAATAAAATAAAAATACCCTTTTGCTCAGTGAATAGAAGAGAACAACATGGAAATATTTTCATGTTCATTTGTTACTTGTATAATTTGTAATTAATTAAATGGTGTTTTTTTTATTTTGATTCTCCATTTGCATAAACATTTCACCATGACTTGATTTTTGGGGCTTTGAATCACAAAAATAAAATAAAAATACTTTTTTTCTCAGTAAATAAAAGAGAACAATATGAAAATATTTTCATGTCCATTTGCTACTTGTATAATTTGTAATTAATTAAATGGTGTTTTTCTTATTTTGATTCTCCATTTGCATAAATATTTCACCATGACTTGATTTTTGGGGCTTTGATTCTACTTGTTATGAGGAGGCTTTTCTAATTTTTCCAAGGTTAAGGGAGACCTCTAGGCATAGATATATAATTTTCAGGTTAATAGTCTCAGTTTTGGTATAAAAATTATAAAAATTAAAATACTCATCATAAAAATATAAAATTTATTTTGGTAGGTTCACTATAGTCAGAGGATCCTAGAAAAAATATAAACTTGATTCAACTCATTAAAAATAACTCTAATTGTCACCAACCTTAAAAAATGAAATAAAATTAATTTGGAGTAATTATAAATGTAAATGACATAAAAACTATTCTCCACTGCAATTTAATGTTAGGGGAACTCATAAAAATTTCAAGTTAATTGCAATTAAGTTGACCATCCAAATGGATTAATTAAGTAAAATCACATTTTTGGCATTCATATAATTATAAAAACATCCAAATGGATTAATTAAGTAAAATCACATTTTTAGCAATCATATAATTATAAAATCATTCATATAATTATAAAAATTAAATTATAACTCAAAAATTTACCAAAATTAGTTTTGAGAGCTCCTTATGATTAGACGAACCAAAAAAATAAATAAAATTTGAATTAAAATAAATACTTCAGTTTTGAGCTTTTAAATAACTAAAATTAATTTTAAAAAATCACAAAATTGTAAAAACATACTAAAATGTCACATTTGTCCTTCTAATCATTTGGAACTAATTAAAATAATTTTCCTAATTTTATAAGTCAAGATATTAATTTTAAAAGCTTAAAAATGAATTTTCTCTAATTTTTCACTAAAATAACTCTAATAATTAAAATATAAACTATAAAAATATAAAATTTATTTCTTTGGGTTCCCTAGACTTGGAAAAGATTTAATAAAAATATGACCTTAATTTTCTACTTAAATAATATTTTATATTTAATTAATACTCAAAACCAACAAATAATTCTAATAAATAAATTGTACTCAAAACCAACAAATAATTCTAATAATTAAATTGAATCTCTAAAAATCATAAAAACTGGTCCAAGTGGTCCTCTAACCTAGGAGAACCTTGAATAATTTTCTTAAGGATAGAAGTTTTATTTTGATTGAGTAATTAAATTTTGATTAAAAAATTCTTATTTTTGCATTAAAAATAATTATAAAATTAAATAATCTTAGAAAAATCACATTTTCTCCTCTGATGTCTTAATTAACCCATGTGTGAGGTAACATAAAATTTTCAAGTCATTGGAGTCTAATTTAATGAAATATGGGGTATTAACGCCTTAGCGGTAAAATGGTAATTTTGGAATTTAAGGCTTAATTAATATTTAGGCTTAACCAAAGGGCTAAATGGGCAATAAATAATTTTAATTGATATATTTTGATGACTGAAATATGGAAAGGATAAATGGTAGTAACCAATCTCACTTTGGTCTTATAAAGGATAAATTTGTAATTTTTTTCAAAATTAATGAAATTTAGAAGAACATTTAAATATGGAGATATTAAGGTGAGGGGTTTGAATTTAGAAGATCATAACTCACTGATTTTAAGCCTCAACTAATGGTTTTAAGATGACTCATATTTCATGATAAGTATTAAGAATATAAATATTGAAAACCCCTTTTTCTTAAAATTACAAATCTACCCATTAAATCTTAGGGGCTTATTAGTGAACTAGGTTTAATCAAACTTTTGTCTAATGAGGTTTAGAAAATAATTTATAATTATTTTAAAATCTTTCAAAGCACTGTAAGCCCATTCTTTAAAATTTAAATTAATTAAATTCCTTAATTAAGTTAAGTTGCCTCCAAGGGCCTTTACCCATATAAGTCATTAGTGAGATATCAAGTGATAATTACCCCATTTAAGAGATAATCAGAACATCAAAATTCACAGAGCATAAAGGTATTAACTGGGTGAACTATATAGCAAACATAATAAGACCAAAACAAACTCAAGATAATTTCAGGGGTTGTGAAATGTCTAGGGTATTAGCTAAAGCTTCTTCATGATCCTTCGGGGATCTTAAAGGACACCTGGACTTATTAGGATTTGCTTAATAGAATCATCCTCAACATTTGGACCCACTAAGATATGACATAGGATCTGGTTGACACACCTCAAACTTGTATTTTCTACTTTCTTTATAAGCATGTTTTAATTCCTGCAAAATTATATATATATATATATGTCTTGCAAGTACTAAACTTTTAGGTGGAGGAACGAGAAGACTCGACAGATATGCATTTATAGTTTACAGTACTTTCCTTTCCTGTATTTTTTTCTTACTGTATTTTTTACTCATAAACTTGTAGGCTAAATAACGATGTCACCCTACACCCACCATACATGTAAAAACAAAACCCTTTAGGATAGCCACAAAACTGAAACCAAACTCAAAACTAAAATCAATAAAGATAAAATTAACCCCCACAATATTCAAAATATAAAACAACTCAATATTAAATCACAAACATCACAAAACAACAATTGCAACTAAATTAAGACGTCTCTATATTAAGACGTCTCTATCGTCTATATTGGACAATCGGGAATCCATCAAAGGAGGTAACCTACAGTTGTTAATGAGATTTCCCATGATCTAAATGAAAGTACATAATTCATTAAGTTGAATTTAGTAAGTTCATTTGGACTAAGTGAATCCGAAAGAAAAAAGTGATGCCAGAACGAGGGAACCGTAGGATCCTAACGGTGTCACTCTAATCAACTTTAATATGCCCCATAATATTTAAAGAACCATAACCATAGGGACATTTGATTTGAAATCATGACTTGACATATTAGAAAACTTAAACTTTCTATGACGAGGAACTTGGAGCTGGCATCGTGGGTAACATGGCCATCTTTAACAACAAAACCTTTCTACTCCAGCTAAACCATTCCTTAGAATTAAACAAGAATCCATAGGACTTTGAGGTTGTTTGCTTATGCAATATAAATCCTTAACTTATCTTTAGGCCTTTGTGTAGCTCTGCTATACAATTTGAGCCCTAACCGGTCTTAAAATTCTGAGGTTGTCATTCATAATGACCTAAATCCTCATATCTTCCAGGCTATTTGTGTGATTGTTCAGGTTATTTGTGCGATCATTTCACACGAATATAAGTCCTAACTAATAAAATTGGCAAAATAAAACATTTAAATATTTCTCTTCTAAATTGAAGCCAAACAGTAGGATAGTTTAGGAAGTCACTGAGGTTCTCCTTAGGATCTGTGACACCCCCTAGTCTTTTTTTCTATATTTCTTTCTTTGGATTCTACAATAAATGTTCCAAATTTGAGTCATTCTCCTTTCACACCTCTTTATCTGATTTCGTTGAAAGTTCTATTCCTTTGAACTCCTTGAAGATAATATCCCATGATTTTTATCGAGAGTTTTCTTAGGTGACTTCGGTTGTCTAGGATGTAATAATGGGTGTTGGGATATCCATCCTAGCAGTCGACAACTTCACAACTCCTTAACTAAAATTGTGATGACAGCTTCTGGAGACTCTGCTGGGGACTTGTTTCTCTCTCCATATTAATCAAGGAATATTATCTTCATACATAGGTAATGTGTTCATGTATGTGTTCATGTCCCTCATGAACCAGATTACCCTTATTCTATTGGCATGCTTCACCCATTTCTTCCTTGGGTGTTTCTTGGGTAAGTACAGTCAATTCCTTTGTACTTCAGGACCATCTGTTCAATCACCTTTGAACAGAGAGGTTCAAGAGTTCATTAGGATTTTTATTTTTGTGTGGGGTCGGACCCCCAATAAGTGTGTTGGTGGACTAGTTCCGCCCGGGCATTATGCGTTGTAAATTCTATCCCACACTGGGGCCTAAACTTCACTTTCCCTTTTAAGCTTGGGTTGTTATTTTGCAAATTAATTCAAATTGTGTCGTGTTGCGCTTGCTCTTTAACCTTTCTTATTTAATTAAAGTAAATCCTTTTGCTTTCAAACTATTTTTACTAAATTTAAAACCTTTACAAATTAAAAATAAAATAAAAATTTGCCAAGTCTACGGATTGGCCTTTGTTAATTTTTAGGGTTCACGCTAGAATTACAAGGTATTGGCCAAATAACAAACCCCAGAGCTTTCTTTTTGAAGCTACTACAATGGCATTCCCAATGCTCACCTTTTCCTACAATTTGCCAACCAACAGCGCGCTCGCACCACCATCAAGTTTTAAACCAGATTTGAAAAACTTGAAGTCATACTCGAAAAGTCCCCATTCGTCGTAATGAAATTCACCGCTCAGGAGGTTCAGGACCCCTCTGTTGAATTTAACCTGAGCTGAGGAGGTTCAGGACCCCTCTGTTGAATTTAACCTGAACTGTCCCAAGGAATTCTCTTCCTGCAAGAAGGTGAAAACTACTACTTCCCTGGCACCTGCCAAGTCTGTTGTTCCCTTTTTTGCTAAAGGAAAGGTGATTATGATCGTAGAAGATAAAACTGAAGAATCTATTGTCTCTCCATCAGTGTTTGAGATCAGCTCAAATTCAAAGTTTGCGCTACTGACTCAATCATAGAGAAAGAACCGTAGCCAAAAAGCTCAGAGGGCAGCTAAGGCCCAAATCTTAGAAAAAGTACCGGATGATGAGTTTCCTCATAAGGAGGAATTTGGATTACAGGAGACCTCTTCACTTCTGCAAGGTACTAGGTTCCACCCTTTGATGAATACTAATGGATATGAAAGTATTTGAGAAGTTGCGCTACTTTACCGACATTTCATGGTCATAGTGAGGAAAGGGAGAAACCTACTCCTATCACTAAAGTTTTCAAAGTGTTCTAGAGATTGGCCACTAAAGAAGGATGTTCAGTGGTTGATATGCTTAAGTGAGTGGGACGTGCAGTATCCCAGTAAATGAAGAAAGAAATTCTGAAGGATGTCAGGATTGCCCCACAGTCCCACAGGTCAGCTGAAGCTTTACAAACACGTATTCTTATTAGATTTTATCTGAGAAGCCGAGTTGATACTACCGTTACTACTATAGATTTTGTTATTTTTGCCACCTCAAAGTCTGCAAGACGTCGACCGGTTAAGTCATGCATAGATCCAAAGATTCAACTTATTGTTACCCATAAGAATGCCTTGAAAATGAGAAAGATAAAGAAATTACATGGTATTGTATTTGGTTCACACAGCGAGGAGCATACTTCTCTCCAACATGTTGATGGCTCTGTTGAGATACCCCATCTAAAGGCATCATCGTCAAGAAATAAAATGTGAGTACCCAAAGTCGTCATACCAATATGGTCCAGTGAGCCCGCAGGGCAGACTAGCGGAATGAAGCAAAAGTCTAAAGTATATAATATTGTCGCAGCTATTGCTACATAATTGTATGAACAATTAAAGGATGTTCTGTCGCAGCTATTGCTACATAATTGTATGAACAATTGAAGGATGTTCAAGAAAATTCTCCAGATCTTAAGATAATTCAGGAGGTGATAATTGAAGGAAAAGTCGAAAAGCTCAGGGCTGAGATTTCTAAGCTAGCCAGAGAACATGGCGTAACAATTAATGATGATAATGAAGATTTTGATTTTAATGATTATTTAGATGAAGATTTCATGGATATTCATCTCATTGAGACTAGAGTTGCCTCATCTGCGCGTGATGCCCAACCTTTTATCGAAGGGAACACCGCAGATGATTTGTGCAAGGCTATTTTCTTAAGAGATGAACAGGTCAACCAAATAGAAAAGCGATTGAATGAGATGGCCGCCACCATGGCCGCCATGACTACAGTTAATAGAAAATCCCAATCACAGCAGGTAGCCTCTACAAGAGTTAACTAGCCTAAAAAAATCCATGTTATCAATGAACAAAAAGAAGTTGCTTCCGCTAATGGAGAAGAGCAGCAAAAGAAAGATTCCTCAGCGAATACCATGCCTAAGAAATATATTAAACAATTGGTTGAACAACAAGTTCGAGAGGCCTTAGCCCAATCTAAGGGTGGTGCATTGATTTCAAGGGGTAGACCTTACCCGAAGGAGTTTGATGTCATGCCCCATGCCCCAAGGTTTTTGTGTCACCGAACTTTAAGATATTTGACGAGACTGGGAGTCCCAGACAGTATATGGCACATTTTTGAGCCACTTGTAGCAACATAGGAGGTAATGAAGCCTTATTCTTTTGACAATTCGTCAATAGCTGATGTGCCCCTAGTGTGTGTTGTTTTTCTGTGTGTTTTATCTCAATTTAAATCAACGGTAACAGTGTCAAGAACTTGACCCGGCCCAAAATTACGCAGTAATTTAGCTTTTCAAAAATATGGGCAATAAGTTGACCTAATTTATATTAAGTATTTAACGTGCAAAATATAAATGTTATATAAAATATATAAAATAGTTCACACACTAGGAGTTCTACGCAAGTGCACGTATCGCTTCAAGTAATATAGGGCTTTTTTTAAAAACCCCATTATCGATCCCACGAAGAAGCGAGGTAAGAAGTCCCATAGGCTAATTCTAGTCTACTACTATAAGCAATTAGTTTGGAAGGTTGATTAAACTGGTTTTAATGTATTCTAAAGAAACTAAGTTTACTAAATTAATTTCTAAACTTTAAAGTTAAATTTACTAAGACTAAACAAAGTTTTGTGACGAAGAGTTCAAATTTAAGAAAGTATCATTCCCACTACAATGAGTTTATGGTAAAATGAGATGAGATAAATGGTTTAAATATATATTATGCCAAATAGGAGCAATTTTATCTCTCTACTCTGATTCAGTGTTATAGAGAATCATTGGCTAATCTCAGGTTTAGTCCCTATATTCGTGGCTAGCCTTGGAAGATATCGGCTCCCACTCTAGAGCTCCCACTTCCCTTTCCCTAAAGGCTAACGCTCGTTTTAGTTCTTAAACACTAAGGCTAAATTAGGGATTTTAGTCTGTCACCCTAAAATCTCCAATTGTACGCCCAACAATGTATATTTTTTGTATTTATTTGCACTTAATTCCATGAACGAAATACTCCTCCATGAAATTAAATGTGATTCTCACTCTGTTGTAGAACTCATACTCCATTTCCCGGATCATATGTTTCAGAACAGATTTTAACATTTCAATTTGCTAGATCAAAAAGTAAATTAAGAATGAAGTGGAAAATCATCATAATTTATTTTATATATTTATTTTATATTTTAAAAATTTATTTTATATTTTAAAATGACACATCCAAATTGTCTCTTCATTTCACCATATCTTAGAGTAGGGAGAAAGATAAAGAAAACTACTTAAAACTCATGAGGAAGATACGATAAAACATAGATTTTATATAAAAAAATATGTTTACAAAATAAAGAAATAAAAGAACATAACTCATCTTAGACTCCTCCTCAAGCAAATCCTCAGAAGTTCTCTTGTAGCAGTTTCTCTTTTTACAATCAACACTAAATTCTCTCTTAGAAGTGTAATGAAGAAGAAACCTCTCACCTTCCTTCTCCTCTTACAATTCTTCAAGAAAATCCTCTCCACACACAAGAATTTACTCTACAATACACTCACACACACTCACGCGCGCGCACGCACACACACACACACACAAGCCCCCACACCATGAGAGGCGGCAAGCCCTCTTTTTTAAAGAGACGCCAACTCCCTCCTTTTTCCCAAGAGATAAAATCTATTCATCTAAAAGACATGTCTCTTCATTCAAGAGCCTTCTTGAAGTATTTTGATACATTAAATCACTTCATGGGATGTTTAAATCACTTGGGAGCCTTCTAGAACATCAAAATCCGCCAAAAATTGGTCCATAACCATCCCAGGAGTTGTCAAAGTCGGTCTGGGCGCCATCAACTCCACTTTTCATCACTTCTCTGGACTAGGGCATCTTTGGCGCCAGCCTGGGTGCCTTCGGTGCCGGTTTGCAGTAGCTTCACTGTTTCGCTCCGTTTGGCTCTGTTTCGCCACATTTCAATAGTATTTCGTTCCTGACAGATAGACCTACAAAATAAGCATGAAACCAAACTTTCTTTAAAGTGTAATTTTAATCAAAAATGTCTGAGAAGCGTAAATGATATTAAGCATAGAAAGATATATCGAAATGTGACATGATAGAATTTTCTTTCTTGCTCGTTTTTGCTCCAAATTGCACTGTTTTTGCTTCTTTTTCTCCAAAACTCCATTTCTTGTCCCTAAAACAAAAAATATGCAAAATACCTTCCTTTAAATTATAATATCATTAAAATTCATTAAAATTGAGCATAATATATATAAGTAATCATTTGTTAGGCGTATCAAAATCCCCCAAACTTAATTGTTACTTGTCCTCAAGTAACACGTTTACTACATAAAAGTTATGACTAATGGTAGAGAGTTTAACTTCTAAATTTCTATAATTTGGTCTACTAAATATAATAGCACAACTTAAGAAAAATTTTTAACAACTTAAGTCAAAACTAAAAGTATAAGAACATCTAGTAGTCAAGTCTAAGATTTCTGATTCTCTATTCATTTTAAGAAGAATTGCAATTTGTCATATTAAAGTCACTTAGAATATCCATATAGAAAATAACTTCATGAGAACTTTATTAATAAGGATACTAATACTCAAATACAAGTTTAAAAAATGTAATAAAGCCTTCTTCCTTAAGTTGATTCAAGTGAAGCCAATTTTTTATTAGGTAACTCATCAAGCTTCTCCTCTCATACTTTTCTTTTCTTTTTTTTTCTTTTAGGATCATTTTTAATCCTTTCTTTTTTTTTATTTTTCATGCAAGGATTACTATATCTAGATAGCATTTAATAATTTTGAACTTCACTATCCTCTTCTTAAAGTTAAAAACTTTTCATATTCCTTCAATTTATAAATTCATATTAGCTTTAAAGATTTTTCATAAAGCCTCATTCTTTTCTTCTTACATGAAACTCTAAGATTTTTAATCCTTCAAAAATATAATTTCCTTTACTTTAAATAAAAAAAAGCATAGTCTTATTCTTTCGTATCAAATATCTTAACTCTAGAATCAACTCATTATAGAAAACTTTTACTTAAGTCTACTATATATTTAGAAACACAAATATAGTTATCCAAAGTTAGCCTCTAATACCAAAGGTTATGTTAAATTAAATTTTAAAATATAGCTAATTGAGGAAAAATAAAATTTAGTTTCATTCTTTTAAAGAAATTATTCTTCCCTCCTAACTTAAATTTTTAAATATTTTGCAATCAATTCTGTAAAATATAGCAGGAAGAAAAAGTAAAAGTTGAATCTACTAACTACTACAACATCATATTAAATTCATATACATTCATAATCAGGATAGAATGACTGCAGGAGAAAGTAAATCTAGCCTAAAACATGCATGCAATAATACTAAACTAAAAGGAAGTATACTCACTTTAAAATTTTATTTTTTTTCCTACCCCTAAACTTGATTTTTAACATGTATAGCATTTAGTACAGAAAATATAAGTAGGAAGAAAAATAGTTTAGAAATTCTTTCTACCAAAAATGTCTATAAAAAACATCTAAAAATTTAGTTTCATTCTTTTAAAGAAATTATTCTTCCCTCCTAACTTAAATTTTTAAATATTTTGCAATCAATTATGTAAAATGTAGCAGGAAGAAAAAGTAAAAGTTGAAAGTAAAAGTTGAACTACTACAACATCATATTAAATTCATATACATTCATAATCAGGATAGAATGACTGCAGGAGAAAGTAAATCTAGCCTAAAACATGCATGCAATAATACTAAACTAAAAGGAAGTATACTCACTTTAAAATTTTATTTTTTTTCCTACCCCTAAACTTGATTTTTAACATGTATAGCATTTAGTACAGAAAATATAAGTAGGAAGAAAAATAGTTTAGAAATTCTTTCTACCAAAAATGTCTATAAAAAACATCTAAAATTTTATCAGGATAGAAAACATGTAGTAGAAAGTAAATCTAAACTAAACATGCTTGATAAAATTGAAAGAAAGGTCAATTGTGATAAAATTGAAAGAAAGGTCTAACAAGCAGGATAGGTATCGTCATAGGAATATATATATTTATGTGTTCTCCAAATCTTTATATTATTGTAATACAAACGCAAGCACACATGATAAATGAGGTCAATTTTTTCTTTAACTCATCGCATCTCACTAACTTACTTCCAATTTCTAACGTAATCACTACACAGATATATTGGGTATTTGTAAATGACTTTATAGATTCTAATTCCAAAGATAAGATTATCCCTGATATATTGGTTCTTGATCACCAACCTCAAGCATCACCATATCCCATTAATTAAGCACCTCTAGCAGTTATATGGATAGTTTCAAGCATCACCATATCCCATTAATTAAGCACCTCTAGAAGTTATATGTTAGCTACTCCTATCAAATGAAAATAAGGTCAAAGAAAGAAAGTAATAAAGTTGGGATGTAACTGTCACTGTTAAAATTCATGATTTCTCTTGTAAAACTCAAGTCCAGGTGAGACCCGAGTTGTATTAGACTCATCAATCCAACTACTACAAGGAACATACAAGTCTAACTATAATAAGAAGTTAAGAAAACACTTCTCTCATGACACAAAAAAAGTAAATCAAACCACTAACAATCCAAAACCAATCATCAATCAAACTAATGAATCCACAATAAAACAAACATAATACAACACTAATAATCATAACTCTCAAGCACACTAAATCAAACCACACTGATAACTATGGGTTTCCTCCCAAAAGCACTTTGTTTGTCATTGTACCGACAAATGATTCTACCAGGATCAAAATTCTATTTAAGTAATCCTTGATCAATCACCTAATCTTTTCCAAATCCAGGGATTCCTACAAAATCCTCAAATTTTAATTTTTCTTTTAGCTCTTCTATTTTAGATTGATTCATATCATTATTCCTTATATTTCTTTTTAGATCCAATATTCTTCTAGTAATTCTCAATTTTCATATTAATATCATCCTTAAAATTTATAAGAAATGGATCTTTATATGATACTTCAAGATCTCCCAAATTTTGGATTAGATTCTCTCTAGATAATTTAGATTCTGGATCAAATTCTTCTAGGTTACTCTTGTCTTTCAAGTTATCTTCTAACTCTTCCCCTTGCTACTGAGTAAATGGTGGAGGTGGTCTTTCTAAACTTATCCTAGTTGAGGACATAGGTATTTCTAATTCTTTAGAAATTTCTTCCATTGGTCTTTCAATCTCCTCATCCTCATCTCTTAACTTAAAGTTCTTTTGAAACATTTCCTTGAATTCTCTTCTAAATATTAATTCAGTAACTTTATATTGCTCATCATTCATCTCTTTAGGGTTTATCTCAGGGTCACTAGGTAAAATATCTGGGGGGTAACTGTTAATTGCATTAATAATCTGCCCCAGTTGGTTTTCTATATTCCTTATTACGACCTCTTGATTTTCCAGCTCACTCTTCATTTGATTCACAAGCTCTTCTAACATTAGTTCCTTCTCCTCGTCTTGTGGGTTGGAGTTAAATTGAGGAGGATTATTAATCGAGTTAATAATCTGCCCCAATTGGTTTTCTATATTTTTTATTGTGGTCCCTTGACACTCCAGCTCACTCTTCATTTGAATAACAACCTCTTCTAATAAATCCTTCTCTTTATTTTGGGGGTTGAAGTTAAAATTATGAGGTAAAGAAAGTTCATCATTATAATAACCATGATTATTTCAACTACATGTCCGATTAAATTGATTATCTTCCCAAAATTGGTCTTCTCCTCCAAAATTATTATTTTTGTTAAAATTCAAATGATTTTACCAACCTGAATCGTAATAATCAAAATAAGAATTATGTATCTCATGGTCATATCTTTCTATGTATTGATCCAACTTCCTCTCAATTTCTATAACCTGTAAAATTGTAATTGTAAGCATATCTTCTTGAAAATTTGCCAATCTCTTGGGGTTTACTCTTTCAAAGCTACAAGAATTATAATCCAAATCTGAATATTCATTATATCATTGATCTGGCATTTCTACATTAAATTCATGGAGTTTTTTCAAATCTCTCCCAAATGTCCTCTCCAAATTTGACATGTAAAATTCAAGGTCTGCAGCTCCTGAACTATGCATACAAATCAAAAGACTTAACTAATAGAATAGATAACAAAAATATTTTTGTTATTTTTTATTTTATTTAAAATAAACATATAATAATTAAATACATAATATAACAGTACTATAAATTCTAAATCTAAGTCTTACATGTTTAACTAAAATTCTCCTAAAGTTCTTACCAAAGCTTCCCCGATAATGACACCAAAAACTTGATGTGCCTTTACTTTGTGTTGTTTTTCTGCATATTTTTGGCAATTTAAATTCATGGTAACAGTGTCAAGAACTTGACCCGTCCCGAAATTAAGTGGCTTATGCAGTAATTTAGCTTTTCAAAAATATGGCCAACAAGTTGACCCAATTTATATTAAGTATTTAATGTGCAAAATAGAAATGTTATATAAAATATATAAAATAGTTCACAAATTAGGAGTTCTATGCAAGTACACGTATCGCTTCAAGTAATATAGGGCTTTCTTTAAAAACCACAGTATCAATCCCACGAAGAAGCGAGGTAAGAAATCCCATAGGCTAATTCTAGTCTACTACTATAAGCAATTAGTTTGGAAGGTTGACTAAGTTGACTAAATTAATTTTTAAAATTTAAAGTTAAATTTACTAAGATTAAACAAAGTTTTGTGATGAAGAGTTCAAATTTAAGAAAGTATCCTTCCCACTACAATGAGTTTATCGTAAAATGAGATGAGGTAAATGGTTTCAATATGTATTGTTCCAAATATGAGCAATTTTAATTCTCTTCCCTCTTCCCTGATTTAGTTTAGTATTATAGAGAATCATTGGTTAATCTCAGGTTTAGTCCCTAAATCCGTGGCTAAACTAGGAAGATATTGGCTCCCACTTCAGAGCTCTCACTTCCCTTCCCCTGAAGGCTAACGCTCACTTTAGTTCTTACACTAAGGCCAAATTGGGAATTTTAGTCTATCACCCTAAAATTTCCAATTCTACACCAAACAATGTATATTTCTCTATTTATTTGCATTTAATTCCATGAACAAAATACTCCTCCATGGAATTAAATGTGATTCTCACTCTATTGTAGAACTCATACTCCATTTCGCAGATCATATGTTTCACAAAAGATTTTAACATTTCAATTTGCTAGATTAAAAATTAAATCAAGAAAAGAGTTGAAAAATCATCACAATTATTTTATGTTTTAAAATGGCACATCCAAATTATCTCTTCATTTCATCATATCTCAGAGTAGGGAGAAAGATAAAGAAAACTACTTAAAACTCGTGAGGAAGATCGTCCACAGATTTTATATAAAAAAATAAGTTTACAAAATAAAGAAATGAAAAAACACGGCTTATCTTAGATTCTACTCAAAAACATACATGGACCAGTAGCTTTCTTACTCAAGGGACTCATCGTCAAGTCCTTCAAGAAGCTGTTAAGGAGAAATTTAAACATATGGATTCCCAAGAAAAAGTAAAGAAATCAAAGACGACCAGATCATTTGAAAATAAGTTCGAGATAGTGGCAACAGTCGATAAGAGAAAATAGCCAATGAAGATACAGACAGAGCATTCTCACCAAATTTCTCAGCAATGATTACAACATGCTCAGCAACAAATACAACAGTATGGTCATTCCAGCCAAAAGTCTTACCAGGGAGGACCATACCGAGCAAAAGTAAGAGTGTATCCAACTCTTGCAGAATAAAAGAGAAGAGTGTATTCTTTCAAAGATAAGGCTGTGCCGAAAATGTTCAGAAATTTAATGAGAAAGCCCGAGTTTGGATTATCAGAGCAGAAGAAGTCGGAAGAAGTTGACAAGAAAGAATATCTCAATTTTTGCCCCTATCACAGGATGTTGAGACATACAATAGAAGGTTGTTTGTCTTCAAGGATTGGCTCGAGAGAAACATAAAGAAGGAAATATAACAATCTCAAAAGAATATTTGAAAGAACCTGAAAAGGGTTCTGTAAATATGATTTTGGCTAAGCCAATCATTTTGATAGATCCATATGCAGAAAAAGATGGATGGAGCACAGTTAGGAGCAAGTCATCCAAGAAGATATTGGATCAGATTCAGACCGCTTCAGCTCAGGCAGCCATTCAGAATCTACAACCTGCTCAGTCCAAGTTGGAGATTTTTCCAGAAAAGTTGCCGCAACCAGAAAAGAAAGAAAAGAATGACGTCGTTAAGACCAATAGAGTGAGTGTAGGATTGGGGTTGCCTCTATTAGATTGGTTGTCTCAGATTCGGGGAAGAAAATCCTTAAACCTCTGACCATGTATGATTATCTTTTTGCCCCACTAGGGTATTATGAATATAATGATTATGATTTTGGATACGTTTTGAATATTTCTAATGATAACGTAACTGATTTTGTTCAATCTAACTCTGATCTTGATTTCTAAATTGATCCTTAAATCATACTTGAGTTCAATGAGCCTATTAATGAGAATGAAAAAGACATTGATAATGTCGGTTACGGTAGCACTGGGAGTGAGAGACCAGTCCTTGAGTGCCACGGTGCACCACTTGCCATCAGCTTGGATCTCTTCGATGAAGAAGAGACACCAGAAATTTTACCTACAGCATCTCATGAATAATAAGTTATAGAATTAAATCTAAGGAGCAGGAAAATATTACCTCCAAGAACAGCTCCAGTGGATAAGGGGAAACAAATAGTCACTCGGGAAGAGCTAGCTCCACCTCCACCTGTGAAAGAGCCACATAGTCAAGTGAAAATCAGAGGATTATACAAAGCTGATTATAATGTTCTAGCTCATCTTAGGATTTATCGTCTAACGTCTAAATTAAGCATCTACGGCGCTCTAATCCTATCAAAGAAGATGAGAGAGTCTCTAGTTACAACCTTCCTTGACCCTGAGATTTTCTTGGCGCAGTTGGCTAGTTAGATGAAGTTTGTTCGTTAAAAGAACAACCTGGGATAACATTTACAAATGAAGATTTGTTGCTTGCTACCACCAACCACAACCGATCGCTCAACATCTTCTTCAATATCAGCAGATTCGTGTTGTCTAGAGTTTTGATAGATCTGGGAGTGGCACTTAACTTAATGAGTCTACAGACATTGGCATACTTGGATATTGAAGCTCAAGAACTTACAGCTGATAAAAAGATGTTAAGAGGATTTAATCAGAAGGGAGAAAGAGCCTTTGGATCGATTACATTGTTAATGAAAGCTTGGAGAACTAGTAACAATCGCAAAATTCCATATCATTGATGCAGAAACTTCTTTCAATGCTTTACTAGGAAGACCATGAATTCACGAGCATAATATGGTTCCATCATCCTTACATCAATGCATCAAATATTTCAAAGAAGGACAAGAGCATTGTATTAAAGTGGATTTACAACCATTCTCAGTTCATGAAGTAGGCATTCACGAAGACGCTGCCTACTACGCACCTCCAAAAAAGACAGACTTTTCTCAGGAAGTCGTGATAAATGAAGTGGAGGACTCAAAAGAGTCACAAAGAAGAGGCCATTCAACTCTGCTTCGACAATATACTATCATCTCTTCACAATGAGGTGGTAGAGGTTCTTTTAGCTTATACACCCGAGATTGAGGTCGGAGACGTGGATGAGGAAGAACCAACACGATTGTTGAACGGACTAGGCCGACCATCAACATCGATATGGAAGAAAGTTTTGATGAAGAGAATTCCAAGGAAGATATGATGATGATAAAACAGAAGAAACCTCAATACGAGATCTCCTTGGAAGGTGTAGAGAAAGATGAATATGCGTCGATGTATGATCGGATCAACCACTATGTGAATGTTATGACCCTTACTCCGATCTACCCCCAAAAGGTTGAAAGTTTAAAGGTCAAAGAAGTGCGTAGTGTTAGTTTGAAGCCAATCAAGTTTTATCGTGCTTCCCCTTCTATCAGTCTTGAAAATCATGTAAATTTAGAAGAGGATTCTAATGAATTAATGGAATTACCTTTTGGTTACTTTTCTCCTTGTGTACAAAAATTAATTCAACGGGATAATGTGCCAAAATAAATGTCAAAAGATAAGTTAACCCTTTTTAAAAATTTGTGGAATGTTAAAAGTCAAACTCCTAAGTCAAAAGAAGGACTCAAATTTGGTACTGTATGACCAGTTGATGATTTAGAATTTTGCATGTTTGTTACTAGCAGATTAGAAGAGGATTGCCTCAACGTAGAGGGTGACTTTCAAGAACAGTTGATAGGTGATGCACCGCCAGAATTTGAAAAATAAATTAATTCAAAGTTTGATGAGTTGAAAGAAGTCAACTTCGGGACTGTGGAGCAGCCTCGACCAACCTTCATAAGTTCTTTACTCAGTGAGGAAGAATCCATAGAATTGATAAGATTATTATCAGAATTTAAAGATTGCTTCGCCTGGAGTTACGATGAAATGTCAAGGCTATCAACAGAAGTTGCAGTACATAAGCTTGGGGTTGACAAAAATATGACCTTAGTAAAACAAGATCCAAGAAGATTGATTCTTTAAATAAAGCAACAAGTTATTTGACTTTCAAGAACAGTTGATAGGTGATGCACCGCCTTGAAAAATAAATTAATTCAAAGGTTGATGAGTTGAAAGAAGTCAACCTCGGGACTGTGGAGCAGCCTCGACCAACCTTCATAAGTTCTTTACTCAGTGAGGAAGAATCCATAGAATTGATAAGATTATTATCAGAATTTAAAGATTGCTTCGCCTGGAGTTACGATGAAATGTCAAGGCTATCAACAGAAGTTGCAGTACATAAGCTTGGGGTTGACAAAAATATGACCTTAGTAAAACAAGATCCAAGAAGATTGATTCTTGAAATAAAGCAACAAGTTATTACCGAGGCAAAGAAATTAATAGACGCTAACCTTGTGCGGGAAGAGCAATACCTCGCATGGCTAGCCAACATTGTTCCAGTTAAGAAGAAAAATAGAAAGATCTATGTATTTGTCAATTTTAGGGATCTGAATAAGGTGTGTCCAAAAGATGAATTTCCATTACCAATACCAAAATTAATGGTGGACATCACTTCGAAACATAGATTTTCTCCTTTATGAATGGATCTTCGGAATACAACCAAATAAAGATGGCTCCAAAAGATGCAGTACTCACAGTTTTTAGAACACCAATTAGGATCTTTTGCTACACAGTGATGTCATTCGGGTTGAAAAATGTCAAAGCAACATATCAATGAGATATGACAAATATCTTTGATGAACTCATTCAAAACCAAGTGGAGTGCTACGTGGATTATTTGGTCATCAAAAGTAAATAAAAATAGACCATTTGTACGATTTGAGGATCGTATTCGAATGATTATGATAATATAATCTTAAGATGAATCCCTTAAAGTGTGTCTTTGGCGTTTCCTCCAGGAAATTCCTAGGATTCGTTGTTCATCATCAGAGAATTGAGATCGACCCGGATAAGATTAAAAATATCTTAGAAATGCCTCCTCCCAAAACCTTGAAACAACTACGTTCCTTCCAAGGACAGTTGGCATATCTGAGATGCTTTATTTCTAATCTCTCAGGTAGGTGTCAGCCCTTCCTGGCATTAATTGAAAAAAATGTCAAATTCATTTGGGAATAGAAATGACAACGGGCCTTCCATGATGTTAAGCGATACTTAATGACACCTCCTATTTTGGCAGCCTCTATCCTAGGAAAACCATTGATACTTTATACTATGGCCTTAGATAACTCTCTAAGAGCCCTATTAGCCCAATTCAATAATGAGGGTAAGTAAAATGCACTATACTACTTGAGTCGACATCTAATACAGACAAAGATAAAGTATATGCCTATTGAAAAGCATTGTCTAACCTTAATTTTTGCCGCCCAAAAGCTTAGGCACTACATGCTTTCTCATAAAATTACTCTCATTTTGAAAGCTAATCTGTTACAGTATTTAAAGACCCGACCAACACTTTTTGGACAATACAAGATTTTGAAACCAAGGCTAGTAGAATACCATCAGTATACAATAAAGTTGTTCGAACAGATCCGTAATGTGACTTTATATAGGATTCCTCGGGGAGATAATGCCCATGTCGATGCTCTTGTAAAAATTGCTAAGGAGATGGCATGCCCACTGGTGGATTCCATTGATATCACAGTGCAAGGAAGATGAGTTTTGTCTTGAATCAACCTTGACAGGCTACATAAACTCGAAAAAGAAGAAGGAATGATGATTGTTGTGCTGACATCAACGAAGGCTGGCGTAAGTCATTAATAGAATATTTGTAAACTAGAAAGCTGCCAAAGGATAAGTCTAAGGCATATCACATCACAAGAAGAGCTATGACGTAAGCCCTAGTAGGAGATGTTCTCTACCGGAGATCTTTTGATCAGATGTGTTTGAGTTGTCTAAGCAGGGTAAACGCACAAAATATTGTCAAAGAAATACACGTTGGATTGTGTGGTGCTCACCAGTCAGCGCCAAAGATGAAAATGAAGATCAAGAGACTCGGATAATATTAATCAGCAATGATATTTGATTGCATGCATGATGAAAATGAAGATCAAGAGACTCGGATAATATTGATCAGCAATGATATTTGATTGAACAACTAGGAGATGTCACCTTTACCAAGTACATGGGGTGGTCTTACACCAACCTCTGAATATGCTTCACCCAATTGTTGCCTCGTGGCCATTCGAGTGTTAGGGCATGGACATAATAGGTCCAATAGACCCTCCATCCACTAAGGGACATAGATTTATTCTCACTGCTACAGATTACTTCTCCAAGTGGGCAGAGGCAGTGTTGTTATGAGAGGTTACAACACAACATGTTCTGCAATTCTTCAAGACTAACATAGTCAACCATTTCGGTGTTCCACGCAGGGTGATTTCTGACAATGAGACAGCCTTCAAAAGCACAGAAATCAACAATTTTGCTAAACTACATGGGATAGATTGGAGATACTTTATGATCTACTATCCTAGGGCAAATGGCTTGGCCAAAGCTTTCGACAAAACACTCGTGCATATTGTAAAAAAGACATTGGACAAAAATAAAAGAGATTGGCATAATAGACTATTAGAAGCCTTATGGGCATACCAGATGACGTTCAGAACTCCCACTCAATGTACGCCTTACGCACTTATGTACTGGTTTGAGGTCGTACTACCACTAGAAGTTCAGACACCGTCTCTCAGATCTACTGTCGCCAATCAAATCACAATAGAAGAAAGTGTTAAACTCAGACTTAAGGAATTAGAAAGTTTTGAGGGAAAATAATTAGAAGCACAACAACACTTGGAACTTCACCAAGCAAGGATGGTGCATTCTCATGACAAGTTGGTCCGCCCTAGGGCATTTAAATTTGGTGATCTTGTCCTCGTTCTCAAAAGACCTATTGTTGCACACCATAAAATAAGTGGAAATTAGAACTACTTGGGAGGGAACATTTGTCATAGAAGAAGTTTACTCAGGAGGATCTTACCAGCTGATGGATTTCTGGGGTGAAAGGCCTATGTTGTCAGTCAATGGATGTTATTTGAAGATATATTACCCAATGTGATGCTGTTCAAAATCAAAATTTTCTTTTGAATTTTTTATTGTTCGGGGGTTATCTATTTGATCAGGCGTCTGTGACTGGGTCTCAAGTTTTGTAATAAATTGACCTCGACCTCAATAAAATAAAAAATTTTAAAATTTGCCCACTTTGTATCTCTTCTTCTGTCTCTAATTTTCAAAACCTAATTAAAATTAAATTAAATTTAATGAATAAAATTTGCAAATAATAATAAAAAAAATTTCAAGTGCTTCGTTCTTATTCTTGTTCATGATGAATGTCAACACACTGATGTTTTTCTGTCTTCTGTAGAAGAAATGTTGGGATGCAAGCTAATTTTCTTTTTTTGAGATGGCCTCTATCTTGCACTTAATGAAGAAAGGGCTGCTCAGGGTGGTATTATAGACTTGGACTTAGACTTCAATCAAGTTAATGTAGAATATGAAAATCCCCTGATGGACGTTGTCAGTCAACGGGAAAAGGAAGGATTGTCATCTCTGTTAAAAATGGGCACCAGAGAAGACTCCTCATGAAAGAGGAAGAAAGTAACTACTCAACAGCAATATCCAATCGAAGGAACCAGTCATCTACAGTATCTGATAACTGCTCCGACAGGGGGTTTAGTAGGTTCCAACAAAGAAAGAGTGATGGATGCACCGCTCAGAAGAATGCAGCGTCACAATGCCAACTGACGTAAACATAGAGCCTTCATGCGGAAAGAAAGAAGATGACAGAAAGAAGCAGCAGGTCTACTCACCCCTATTCTTGAGGGGAAGATCTATTAATCATGCATGAAGAAGACCTCTTCTAGCCCACCTGACACAGAGGATGAGTTGGAACCGGCCACAAAGCCGATGAAGACAGAGATACCCCATGAATCTTACAAAGGTTTCCCGTTGTGCAATGTTGAAATTCATGTGGGATCATCTACCGGAAGAACATTCGTCGAATGTCTGAGATGCATTGTTCTACATTTGGATTGCAATAGTTCTTTTCAAGAGTTCAGAGTCACAGGTGTGGGAGCCCAGGAGGCAGTATATCTAGATGTGGAGTCGTACATCCCATTGCCTATAGAACTAGATCAGGCATGGATTCCTGCAGATGTTCAGATGAGGGGATGACACATACAGTTTGAGGAGATTTCCACAGCAGAATTAGAAAGAATGTGTAGAGTCAAAAGAAGAAAGTTTGAGTGCTATGAAGAAGTTTAAGGTAGAATTGTCAACATCTTAGAAGGCCTGACATTGTATAACAGGGTATTCTCATAAAGTGATGAGAAAAGAATTTTAGACTGTGTATTCGACCTAAGGGACAGAGTTCAAGCTGGTCAGTTGAAGCCAAAAACTTACTTAGAGCCACGGAAATGGATGTGCGGGAAAGGAAGAATAACCATTCAATGTGGTTGTCGTTATAATTTTATTGAAGATAGGCAAGGGAACCCCCCTGGGATCTTAAGATATGATGAGGTGGATCCAATACCTCATGCAATAAAGAGAATGTTCAAGAGGTTGATTCGATGGAGTATACTGCCACCCGACTTCATCCCGAACAACTGCATAATCAACTTTTATGAGAAGGGGGATTGCTTTCCTCCCCATATTGACCACCATGACATCGTCAAACCTTTTTGCATAGTGACTTTCATGAGTAGGAGCAACATACGCTTTGGAAGATAAATTGACATCATTGGCTTTGGGTAGTTCAGAGGGTCCATTGAGATTCCACTTCTAATGGGATCGATACTGGTTTTAAAAGAAAGTGGGGCCAATTTGGCCAAACACTACATCCCGGGAGTGTGATATCCCAGAGTATCTATAACTTTCAGAAGAATGCATGATAGCAAAATACCACAGGGGTTCCGTCTAGACCCAGAATTGGAAGAACTATAGCCTTTTGAGCTATGAGAAGGTTGTACCTCTAAGTACGCGTAAATGAAGTTCTTGTTTTGGAGCGTGACTTATTAGGCCAGCTTGATCAGGAGCTCACCCCACCTAAGATGGACAGTCAGCTGGCACCTTTTTGTACTATATTTTGATACAGTAGATATGATGAGAATTAAGATTTATTTATTTGTATTATATAGGTCAGCAAACAGCTTATGATATGTATTTAGTATATGATGTTTCATGTTGTCTTTTGATACTTCAGCATGTACTCAGTTTGTAACTCGTATTTGAAGCAGATTAATGAAATTTCTTTCAGATTTCAATTTTCTTGTCAAATTGCCCTCTTCGTGCAATTGATAAAGAGCCATGGAACCATGTGTTAGTTCTAAATTATAACGAACAAAGAACGACACAACGAAAGCTTGATATTAAAACTAATTTTTTTCTTAAATCAACTAATGAAAATTAGATTTTGAAAATATATTTTGATAATTAAATGTGATAAAAACTACAAGAAAAGAAAATAATAAAATTTCTTGAGTTTTTTTATCTCAAGCCCAAGGTTTCTTACTCTTTGCTTTCGCAGCGCGACTATCTTGGTCGGCACCAGTGGTCTTCACATCCTCGCGGAATTTCACATTCTGCACAAAATCTCACAAAATTTCACAAATTTTTCTCACCAATACAAATCTTCACATTACAGATACTTATGAGCTCAACAGCACAAATTCTCTACATTTTTCATGATATTCTCGGGGTCAGTATCGAGATCTCGATATATATTTTCCTGCTACCTCTCGGGTTGGATGTGAGTCCCAACACTTTTCTCCCCAACGTAGTTGATATTTCCCTTTTCACTATTTGGGTTGGATATGAGCCCCAGAGCTTTCCTCCCTAATGTGACACACATATCTTCAAGATAGATTTAAGACCATCTTAAAGGGAGTAAGGCATCTTATTCTCATTCTTTGAGATCGGCTTAAGACCACCTTAAACACCTTAAATGGAGTAAGACTCTACTTATATCTTCGAGATAGGTTTAAGACCACCTTAAATGGAGTAAGGCATCCTATTCTCATTCTTCAAGATTGGTTTAAGAACATCTTAAATGGTGTAAGGCATCTGATTCTCTACATATATCTTTGAGATAGGTTTAAGACCACCTTAACTAGAGTAAGGCATCCTATTTTCATTCATCGAGATCGGTTTAAGACCACCTTAGATGGAGTAAGTCATCTGATTCTCTACCTATATCTTCAAGATAGGTTTAAGACCACCTTAAATGGAGTAAGGCATCCTATTGTCAATCTTCGAGATCGGTTTAAGACCACCTTAGATGGAGTAAGTCATCTGATTCTCTACCTATATCTTCAAGATAGGTTTAAGACCACCTTAAATGGAGTAAGACATCCTATTCTCATTTTTCAAGATCGGTTTAAGACCATCTTAAATGGAGTAAGGCATCCGATTCTCTTTCTATATCTTCAAGATAAGTTTAAGACAGCCTTAAATGGAGTAAGACATCCTTTTCTCATTCTTTGAGATCGGTTTAAGACCACCTTAAATGGAGTAAGGCATCCTATTCTCATTCTTCAAGATTGGTTTAAGAACATCTTAAATGGTGTAAGGCATCTGATTCTCTACATATATCTTTGAGATAGGTTTAAGACCACCTTAACTAGAGTAAGGCATCCTATTTTCATTCATCGAGATCGGTTTAAGACCACCTTAGATGGAGTAAGTCATCTGATTCTCTACCTATATCTTCAAGATAGGTTTAAGACCACCTTAAATGGAGTAAGGCATCCTATTGTCAATCTTCGAGATCGGTTTAAGACCACCTTAAATGGAGTAAGGCATTTGATTCTCTACCTATATATTTTAGATAGGTTTAAGACCACCTTAAATGGAGTAAGACATCCTATTCTCATTTTTCAAGATCGGTTTAAGACCATCTTAAATGGAGTAAGGCATCCGATTCTCTTTCTATATCTTCAAGATAAGTTTAAGACAGCCTTAAATGGAGTAAGACATCCTTTTCTCATTCTTTGAGATCAGTTTAAGACCACCTTAAATGGAGTAAGGCATCTGATTCTCTATCTATATCTTCAAGATAGGTTTAAGACAGCCTTAAATGGAGTAAGGCATCCTATTCTTATTCTTTGAGATCATTGAGATAGGTTTATGACCACCTTAAATGGAGTAAGACATCCTATTCTCATCCTTTGAGATCTATTTAAGACCACCTTAAATGGAGTAAGGCAACTGATTCTCTACCAATATGTTTGATATAGGTTTAAGACCACCTTAAATGGAGTAATGCATCCTATTTTCACCCTTTGAGATCAGTTTAAGACTACATTGAATGAAGTAAGGCATCTGATTCTCTGTATATATGTTTGAGATAGGCTTAAGACCACCTTAAATGGAGTAAGGTATCATATTCTCATTCTTTGAGATTGGTTTTAGACTACCATTAAATGGAGTAGGGCATCTGATTCTCTACCCATATCTTTGAGATCGGTTTAACACCACCTTAAATGGAGTAAGGCATTTGATTCTCTCTCCAGGATTGACACCCGAATTCTAATTCCCATTCTAGGGTCAATACCTAAAACCTAAATCTCATCCTCTAATATACTCGAAGTTTGATAATTTGAAATCTACCTTCTAAATCCCCAGCGGGAGTTCCGAGTTCTCGTTCCCATTGGATATTCACTTGCCAATTCCCCAGCAAAAATAATGCTCACTCAAACCTACTCTTCATTCTAGGCCTGGTGACTTAGAAAATTTGTGTTGGTTTTGTTGATCTCATCGTTCAATGCAAATCGTTCAATGCAAATATGTGTTATGCAAATATGTGTTGTGTGCTTGCCGGACACACCACACCTATTGGGGGTCCATTTGTTGACCTCATTTTTGGTTGAGGTCAAGTTTTTTTCTCTTTAGTAGCCCAGGTAGGATATAGCCATAGGACTTTCTTGTTGATTATTCCTAGTGGACAAAAAAAGGAACCCTCACCATTAGAAATTCTAGACTCTTCTTTGCTCAACTTGAAGTTCCACTTGTTGGTTCTGAAGACTAGCACTTAGTAGGTGGGGTCAGTTTGGAGGAGCTCAAAGAGAGTCCCCATAGGATGTTCAAGATTTAAGACTAACCCTGGGTGGTCCATTCTTGGATTAGGCTAGCCTGCACACACCTTCTCAAATACCCCAAACCTTAAGACCCCTTTCATTTGGTCTCTTGATTCATTTTAGAAAGCTCGTATGAATGAACCTATACCCCTAGTCTTAGACTAAGAGGGTTATAACCAGCATATTGAGCATCCAAAATGAATCCTCATGTGGCTCCTATTGGTTTGGTATGGCTTCATGGCTTGTTGGCCCATTTTTGTCAAAAATCACCAAAATTACCGATATACCCCTACAACCCTAATTTTTGCCAAAAATCCCAAAATTACCCAAAATACCCAAATTTGTTCAAAAATCATCTCAAACCACTCCCCACTACCTAAATGGATCAAAATTTACCAAATTTTCAAATTGCCCCCCCCCCCTCCAAAACATGTCAAAATTACCAAAATGCCCCTCATGACCTAAAAATTCCAAAATTTCAAAAATTTCCAAAAATTCAAAAATCATCCCAAATATTCTCAATTTCAATTTTTGACCATCACATTAACCCAGTTTAATCAAAAGCCTCAATTTGCCTTTAAGAGCCCAATGTCCCCAAATTAACCCCAATCATGCCCAATTTAAATTCCAAACCAAAATTCAGCATCCCCAATCCCAATCTAAAAAAAATTTCAGCCCAATTTGAGCCAATTACAAGCTCAATTTCACCCAAATCAAAAAGGCCCAATTTTGACCATATGCCTAAATCCACCAAATTAGCCCTTCATTTCAATTCAAAATCACTTGAAATTTTTCCAAACTCTTCATGAAATACTCCAACACCAAACTCAACATTCAATTAGCCCAAATTCAATCTCAATCTCAAAAGCTCAAGCCCACTACATCTAATTTTAAAAGCCCAATTTAAATCCAAAAGCCCACATGACAAACTTTTCTTCCATCATCCACTTAATTAAAACTATTTCCTAAAGTCCTAATTTCTTGATTTCATTAAACCAAATTTGGCCTCATGACAAGCCCTCTCAAAATACCAAAAATTCCAAAAATCCCTTCTCATAAAAATTAGTCAAGCCATAAAGCAACTCACAAGCCATAGATAAGTCATGAGAGCTATGCCACATCAACAAACTATTATTGACAAGAAGCCAAGCCACTTTCAAATATTTTTAAGATTCTTTTAACCCCTCCCATGAATCACTCTAACCCATGTTTAGCCAAAACACCTCAGATAGAGACCTCACCATGATAATTGAGCTGAGCCAGCTGATTTTCTTCTACCCAAACCTTCCTTGAGGGGTGAGCCCAGCCCCAAACCATGATTTGACCCAAATTGAACCAAAATAGCCCTTCCCCCCATACTATTTCAATTAAATGCCTTTACACATGGCCAACACCAATTGACTTCACCAAACCCAAGCCCTAACCTCCCCGGACTGGATGGTGACCTGAGCCTTGCCGGCCGGCCTCCTAGGTTGCCAGAAAAGTCATGGCCAAGGGCTCCCCCATGGCTAAAATCCAAGCTGTCTCATCCCAATAAAATTTTTCCACCTTGTTGACATCCACATAAGCAACCCAAAACACCCACTAATTGCCCCTGGTGTCCTCTTCTTCCCCCTCTATTTAAACCCACCCTCCATGGCCAAACCAAGAGAGCTTGAAATTCCTTGGGGAGACTCTATCAAATTGCTTTCAGAGCTTCTTCAAGACCTCCTAAGTGCAATGCAACCATTTTCTAGCACTCTCCTCCACTGAACAAGCCAATTTTTTAACCCTAATTTGAGGCCTAAACAGGACATCTCCAAAACCTCCACCAATTTAAAATTAATTGCACCCACACCATCCCCACATTGAAAGAAGAAGATCCCCCATAGAAGCCCCATCACCAGAGCACCCTAGGGTGTACTTTGATCAACACCCTAAATCAGCCTTGGTTGAAATTGGGTGTAGACATTTCACCATTGATTGAGGCTTCATCTTGGAGCTCTTTGAACTCAAAGCAAGCTTTTGGAAGCACCTAATCGAGGCCACCCCTCTTGGGCAAAGGTATTGAGCCATAACCCTAAACTCAACTTCATTTAACTCATTTAATTATTCATGCTTATAGAATTGATTTAAGGCTTGATTAATCATATAGACATGTTCTTCTAGTCAAGACGAGTCTATAAGAACAAACCACACTTAATTTAATTTGGTTAAGCATCGAGAGAGATATTAGGGTTTGAATGTGGACGGTTCTCGGGCTAGGGGCTTTGGGGACAATGACCCGCAACCGTCTGATGAAGCGTGTATCGAGCAGATGGCTTTGATTGCTCTTGACTAATAGATGGAGCGAAACTGCAGGCTGACGGGGCAGCCGCGTGGATGACGGGGTCAAACCAGAAGAAGCCCCGTGGAAAGCTCAACGCATACGAGGATTGCATGGCACCAAGCTGGATAAGTAGAAAAATATGGAATTTTTTGATTTATTTAATTCCTAGAACTTCAAAAATTCATATCTTTGTGTAGAAAAATCACAAAAATAAAATAAAAATACTCTCTTGCTCAGTGAATAGATGATTGCTCAGTGAATAGATGAAAACGAATAGATGAAAACAATGTGGAAATATTTTCATGTCCATTTGCTGCATGTATAATTTTTAATTAAATAAATGGTTTTTTTCCTTATTTTGACTCTCCATTTGCATACACATTTCACCATGACTTGATTTTTGGGGCTTTGATTCTACTTGTTATGAGGAGGCTTTTCTAATTTTTCCATGGTCATGGGAGATCTCTAGGCATAGATATCTAATTTTCAAGTTAATAGCCTTTGTTTTGATAAAAAATTATAAAAATTAAACTACTCATTAGAATAATACAATTTTTTTTGGTAGATTCAGTGTAGTCAGAGGATCCTAGGAAAAATATAAACTTAATTCAACTCATTAAAAATAACTCTAATTATCACCAACCCTAAAAATGAAATAAAATTAATTTAGAGTAATTATAAATGTAAATGACATAAAAAACTATTCTCCACTGCAATTTAATGTTAGGGGAACTCCCCATAAAAATTTCAAGTCATTTGGAGTTAATTTGTCCATCCAAATGGATTAATTAAGTAAAATCACATTCTTGACATTAAAATAATTATAATAATTAAATTACAACTCAAAAAAGTACCAAAATTGGTTCAAAAAATTACCAAAATTGGTTTTTGAGAGCTCCTTATGACCAGAGGAACCTAAGAAAAATAAAATTTGAATTGAAATAAATACTTCATTTTTGAGCTATTTTTGAGCTTTTAAATAATTAAAATTAATTTAAAAAAATCACAAAAATTACAATTATGTAAGAACTAACAAAAATATCAAATTTGGCCTCCTGATCATTTTGAACCAATTAAAATGATTCTCCTAATTTTTTTAAGTAGAGATATTAAGTTTAAAAGCTTAAAAATGATTTTTCTCTAATTTTTCACTAAAATAATTCTAATAATTAAAATATAAACCATAAAAATATAAAATTTATTTCTTTGGGTTCCTTAAACTTATAGAGATTCAATTAAAACATAAAACTTAATTTTCCACTTAAATATTATTTTATATTTAATTAATACTCAAAACCAACAAATAATCCTAATAATTAAGTTAAATCTCTAAAAATCATGAGAATTGATCAAAGTGGTCCCCTAATATAGGTGAACCTCCAATAATTTTCTTAATGATAGAGGTTTTATTTTGATTGAGTTATTAAATTTTGATTAAAAATCACTATTTTTGCATTAAAAATAATTATAAAATTAAATAAATTTAGAAAAATCACATTTTCTCCTCTGATGTTTTATTTAACCCATGAGTGAGATAAAATAAAATTTTCAAGTCATTAGAGTCTAATTTAATGAATTATGGGGTATTAATGTCTTCGGGGCAAAAGGGTAATTTTGGAATTTAAGGCTTAATAAATATTTAGGCTTAACCGAAGGGCTAAATGGGCAATAAATAATCTTAATTGATATATTTTGTTGACTGAAATATGGAAGGGATAAATGGTAGTAACCAATCTCACTTTGGTCATATAAAGGATAAATTTGTAATTTTTTTTAAAATTAATGAAATTTAGAAGAACATTTAAATACGGAGATATTAAGGTAAGGGAAAGGTGAGGGATTTGATTTTAGAAGATTATAACTCACTGATTTTAAGCCCCAACTAATGGTTTTGAGTTGATTCATAATTAATGATAAGGATTAAGAATATAAATATTGAAAACCATTTTCTTAAAATTACAAATCTACCCATTAAATCTTAGGGGCTTAGTAGTGAACTAGGTTTAATCAAAATTTTGTCTAATGAGGTTTAGAAAATAATTTATAATTAATTTAAAACCTTTTAAAACATTGTAAGCCCATTCTTTAAAAATTAAATTAATTAAATTCCTTAATTAAGTCAAGTTGCATCCAAGGGCCTTTACCCATATAATTCATAAGTGAGATATCAAATGATAATTACCCCCATTTAAGAGATAATCAGAACATCAAAATTCACTGTGCATAAGGGTATCTACTGGGTGAACTATATAGCAAACATAATAAGACCAAAACGAACTCATGATAAATTCAGAGACTGTTAAATGTTTAGGGTATTACCCGAAGATTCTTCATGATCTTTCGGAGATCTTGAAGGACACCTGGACTTATTATGATTTGCTTAATGGAATCGTCCTCAAAATTTGGACCCACTAAGATATGACATAGGATCTGGTAGACACACCTCAAACTTGTATTTTCTACCTTTTTTTATAAGCATATTTTAATTCCTGCATATATATATATATATATATATATATATATAT
>NW_018164922.1:104083-130944 GCF_001263595.1 Phalaenopsis equestris
CCCTTCTTATACCTTGCAAGTACTAAACTTTCAGGTAGAGGAACGAGAAGGCTCGATAGGTACACCTTTACAGTTTAAAGTACTCTCCTTTCCTGTATTTTCCCTTACTACACTTTTTACTTATAAACTTGCATGCTAAATAACGATGTCAGCCAACATGTCAAAACTAAAACCTTTAGGGTAGCCACAAAACTGAAACCAAAATCAAAACTAAAATCAATCAAGATAAAATTCCCCCCACAATATTTAAAATATAAGGCAACTTAAAATTTAATCACAAACATCACAAAACAACAATTACAACTAAATTAAGACGTCTCTATCAGATGATCGAGAATCCCTCGGAGGAGGTAGCCTACGGTTGCTAATTAGATTTCCCATGGTCTAAATGAAAGTACAGAATTCATTAAGTTAAGTTTAGTAAGTTCATTTGAACTAAGTGAATCTGAAATAAAATAGTGGTACCGGAATGAGGGAACCGTAGGATCCTAATTGGTGTCGCTCTAATCAACATTAATATGCCCCATAATATTTAAAGAACCATAATCATAGGGATATTTGATTTGGCATCATGACTTGACACATTAGAAAACTTAAACCTTTTATGATGAGGATATTGGAGCTAGCATCGTGGGTAACACGACCATCTTCAATAGCAAAACTTGTCTACACCAGCTAAACCATTCCTTAGAATTAAACAATAATCCCTAGAACATTGAGTTTGTTTGCTTATGCAACATAAATCCTCAACTTATCTTTAGGCCTTTTTATAGCTCTACTATGTAACTTAAGCCCTAACCCTCCTTAGGATTCTGAGTTTGTCGTTCGTAATGACTTAAATCATCATATCTTCCATACTATTTTTGTGATCGATTCACACGAATATAAGCCCTAACTAATACAATTGGCAGGATGAAACATTTAAATATTTCTCTTCTAAATTGAAGCCAAACAGTAGGATAGTTTGGGGAGTCACTGAGGTTCTCCTCAGGATTTGTGACACCCCCTAGTCTTTCTTTCTTCGGATTCTACAATAAATGTTCCGAATTTGAGACATTCTCCTTTCAAAACACTTTGTTCTATTTTGTTGAAAAGTCATATTCCTTTGAACTCTTTGAAGATAATATCCCTGATTTTTATCGAGCGTTTTCGTAGGTGACATCGGTTATCTAAGTTGTGATTAACTATAGGGGCTTGCCCTTATAGGAAGCATTTCTAAACCCAGCTTAATATAAACACTATTTAATCCTTTGTATTAAATAGGGGAACTTGTCGGGTTATAATAAAAAAATGATTCTCCACACTTAACGGATGTCATACAATCTTTAGTTTATTTAATCGAGCCTTACCAGTAAGTGGTGTGTTTATCCTTCGGGATGAATATATTACTTGCGATTAGGCTCATTTATTTAAACTACTGAGGATATGAGATCGGTCCGGCTTTGTATTTTCCAAAATCTAAAATACTATTTTTTTTTATTATATATATTAAATTAAATTAAAATGGATGTTGGGATATCCATCTTAGCAGCCGACAACTTCACAACTCCTTAACTAAAATTGTGTTGACACCTCCAATAATGCCAAAAACTTGATTTGAATATGTCAATGCCTGTCCACAAATTTATGTAAAAGCATGCATCATTCAAGTAACAAAGTGATTGAGTTCAAGTTCATTCCCATGAGAAAAGAGATCAAATTCTCCAGTCAAGTCAATCATTAAATCTACTTATTATTGAGAGTTATTCTATTGTCACAAAATCATCTTAAAAAAATTTTTTTTGCCAAATAAAAATAAATTTGTTTTGGTCTTTTCGTATTTAAGAAAGCTTTTATAGATTTGTGAATACATTAAGTGTTTGTGAAAAGTACTAGCTTTTTTATAGGTGATTTCAGCAAGGATAAACTTACTCTTAAATCTGGCTGAGCATTAAAGAATATTAAGGTTTCATATTATAATTTAGTTTACCTAAATAATGTAAAAACCTCTAAGATTTCCTAGTCCTCTTAAGATTACAATTTCTTAAGAATTATACTCCTATGTTTTTAGAGAAATTGGATTCTAATGCTTATGTTCTACTACTTTTCTATCAAAAGTATTAAGTCATAGTTTATGTTAACACACATGTAGCTAGTATGTGCATAAATGAAGTTTAAGGCTAATAAAACAACAAAAAATATATTTTTTATAGAAACAAAATATGTTGAGTTGAAAACACTCAAATGTACCACTAGCCCAAAGAATTAAGGCTTAGTTACAACACATTTTGGCACACATCAGTCATAAAGCACAAAAGAAAATATAAAAGATAGAGTGGGGGAAGGGAAAAAAATTGGAGTAAGTAATGAATATCTCATATACATTGATTCTTCTTCTCTCACTCCTTTAACACGATGCTTTCACTCACTCACTAAACACTCTGTCCTCTTCTATCTTGGAAACACAAATACTCTAGATTTTCACTTCAACCCCCCTCTCACACTCAATTTTAATGTTTTTAAACATTATAAAATACTCCTCCCACTCACTAACTCACCATATTCCATTCATAACTTGGTTGATAACTACCATATACATTGGGGTGTAACTCTTTGAAGTACCACTGTGTTACGGCACTACGATGTAGCATATTAGTGCTAAAATGTTGCAACGGGATCTCAATTTTCTTATTTTGACCTCTATCCTATGGTAGCACTTCATCACTAAAGATATTGCTTTACAACACTTAAATTATGAGGTTTTGGCAGTAAGAAATGGTGTTGCAGTTCCAAGTCCTTGAGTTTCTTGCTTTAATTTTGGGCAACATGCACTACATTTTTGCATGTTTGGTGGCGCGACATTTTAATTTTGGGCAACATGCACTACATTTTTGCATGTCTGGTGGCGCGACATTATTATTATTTTAGCTTCATTTTCTCTAATTCTTTATCCTATTAATTTTCTTGCATAATATGAGAGAAAAAAACATAAAAGCATATAATAACCATACAGTAACACAAAAATAAACACACTTTATGCTATTTTTAAGAATTATTATTGTCCTTTTAGTCTTGTGTCCTCTTGAGGTTACCAACAACTCCCTTAATTTGATTATCTTAAATAATATTTATCTCAAAAACAAAAGCAGATTATGACCTTGTCACATGGATTAAACAAAAGGTATGAAGGGTTTCTTTCACACGTTTCTATGCAAGATAAATGGGTGTTAACTTTAGCACCTTTACATTGACATGGTTCATAATGAAAGGCTTTACTGACAACCTTAGCAGAATTATATTTGTTGATATCTTCTAGTTGTCCCATTAAAGTTTACTTGAGTATGTTAACAAAAATTTCAAGAAAATGACAAGTCGTTACTCAAAAAAATTATTGAGGGACACCTCCATGAAACATCACCATATACCCTTTATTTTTGGGAAAGGTTTGGATATCATTCCTACGAAAGCTATAGCCTCCAACCATATAAGATGATAACCTAAGAGCACGCTCAAGGTAAGACGACTCTTAGGCTTATTAGGAATAGAAACTATAGGACTCACACGGATTGCACCCTTTGATTTGGACTTGGCAGTTTTACCTCCTTATAATGACCTTCCAATAATCACTCCTATTCAAGGAATCCATGATATTAATGGGCCCTTATAAGGGAAATTAAAAATGATAGTAAGAATAATGCTTGAGATCATTATGAATAAAGCTTCAAACCCCATTTTTTTCTTACTTAAAAAAATCATCTAAACTGTGATCTTCACGTATCATGCCATGTTAATTGCACATCTCTCCTTCTCTCTCTCTCTCTCTCTCTCTCTCTCTCTCTCTCTCTCTCTCTCTCTCTCTCTCTCTCTCTCTCAAGTGGAACTCATCCAGTCACAAGAGAATCTTAGTTAGATTCAACCAACCAAGCAACTTTAAAAATTGATGAATACATTGATTGGCCAAAAAGGTGTTTGAACCACTAGCCTAAAATAGATACCCATGTGTACCTACCTACATTGGGCCTTCATAATCCACATGCTCCATACCTAATTAAAGATGTTTTTATTTATATATTAATGCCTAAAATCTTATAAGGTGTTTATAGAGTGTGTAAGGGCGCCTACTAAATGATGTGCTTTTTATCATGGCCAAGATATTACTCAATGTTTTTCTTTCTAATTCTCTACTTCTTTATTCTCTTCACTATCCCAACCTCACAAGTCTATTAAAAGAATTTTTGAGTCACCTCGGAATTGATTTGGATGAAAAAAATATAAATGAATTTAAATAATAGTAAAAATATTTCTTACTCATAAAATAAGAAAAAAATATTTAAATTTATTAAATATCCTAAACTCAAATGAAGAGTTGCAACTCATGAGCTTAACGTTTAGAAAATTTAATTTTTATTAAAAAAATGAATAAAAATTATTGAATAAATCAAAAAAATAATGCATAGAATGAAAATACATTAATTATCAAGTTTTTTAAAATATAATTTAAAATGAAAAAACAAAGGGAAAGACTTAACTTAATATCTAGAACATATGATGCAACATATATGAATTATTTTTCCTTTTTTTTTAAATGAACACTCAAGGATATAAATATGAAAAGTGAAAGTGCCTAAAATCATTAATTAAAGTAGAAGAAAAGTTAATGCAAGTGCCTAAAATCATTAATTAAAGTAGAAGAAAAGTTAACATCTTCTTAGGGCGGCCAACTTATATATTTAAATACTTCCTTCAAAATTATTTTCTTTGGTATTGCATAATAAATTTAATTGGAAGACTATTAGTGAAAATCATGATTATTTTAATAATTTATTAAAAAAATCAACTTTCGACAGAATATTTCATATTTCATTGATTCCACTTTTTTGCGTTCTCAGTCAACAAATGGTAAGAATCACATATTGATTTTATGGATGAGAATATAGTTCATGGGGTTGAGTGCAAACAAATATGGAAATAAACTTTGAAGGGTGTAAAATTAGATGACTTTAGAGTGATAGGCTAAAGCCCCTAATTTGATTTATAATTTTAGGTTGTGATACTAGATGGAAGAGGGAACTCTAGAGTGAGAGCTAGTATCTTCCCTACCTAACAGTTCTTCAAAACTATTCAAACTATGATTAGCCAATGTTCTTTATAGCATCTCTAGTAAGGGTAAAGAATTTTATTGCTCCTATTTGGCACAACACATTTAGATAACTTCAACAACAAAATTTCTATACTTGTTATTGATTCATGATAAAGAAGAAGATATTTTACTTATATTGCCATCATCTTGCAAATATTCAGTTAAGTTAATTAGTTTCTTACTTTATTTTCAAATATCAAAAATCACAAAAAAGAATCAAATTTTTATTCCTATTATAGTATCTTAAGTTTAAGTAAGAATATTTTGCTAAGTAGGATTTTGGTTATCTAAATTTTATAATTTTTTTATAAAAAGTGCATATTGCCAGTATTCCTTGTGGATTCAATATTCGGGATTCCCTGTGGGTTCGATATTCGGGGCTTAATAAAAAAATCTTATATTACTTGATGATGATACATATACTTGCATAGTAACTGTACTTTTCTTTGCTTCATAGTGAAAAATTTGTCTAGCTTTTGCTTTGGATCAAGTTTTTGACTTTATTGCAAAATAGGAATTATTATTAAAAAAATTAAGCATATAGTTACATACATCACAATAAACATTTATATAGGAAGTTCGGATCACTAGTTCATTATAAAAATTTTGAATAATAAGCTAATCATGTAAGGCATGGTATGGGCATGTTCTTAAATTTTTCTTAAATCTTTCTCATGATTTATAAATAGATCCATTATCTACTACGGCGTGATGTTCTTTTTACCACGGCCAAGATATTACACAATGTTTTTCTTTTTAATTCTCTAGATCTTTATTCTCTTCACTATCCCAACCTCACAAGTCTATTAAAAGAATTTGTGAGTTACCTTGGAATAGATTTGGATGAAAAAAAATATAAATGAATTTAAATAATAGTAAAATTATTTCTTACTCATAAAATAAGAAAACTATATTTAAATTTATTGAATATCCTAAACTCAAATGAAGAGTTGCAACTCATTAGCTTAACCTTGAGAAAATTTATTTTTTATTAAAATAATGAATAAATACTATTGAATAAATCAAAAAAATAATGCATAGAATGAAAATACATTAATTATCATTTTTTTTAAAAATATAATCTAAAATGAAAAAACAAAGGAAAGACCTAACTTAATATCTAGAACAGATGATGCAACATATATGAATTATTTTTTCCTTTTTTTCTTAAACTGAACACTCAAGGATATAAATATGAAAAGTGCAAGTGCCTAAAATCATTAATTAAAGTAGAAGCAAAGTTAACATCTTCTTTGGGAGGTCAACTTACATAGTTAAATACTTCCTTAAAAATTATTTTCTTTGGTATTGCATAATAAATTTAATTGGAAGACTATTAGAAGAAAATCATGATTATTTTAATAATTCATTAAAAAAAAATCAAATTTCGGCAGGATCTTCCTTATTTCAATGATTCCACTCCTTTGCGTTCTGAGCACAAGATGACAGAAGAGAAGGAAAGAAAGCAGGGGCATCCTCTTTTGAGAGGTGGGATGAAGGAGCAGGGGAGCTACATCCATGGCTTCTCTTCTTCTCAGATGGAAGTTCTTGCCGCCATGTGCGAAGCTATTATCCCTTCTCTTTCCGCAGAGGAAGTCAACTTGAGCAATGGCAAGGAGGATCCACCAAGCAAAGAACTCAGAGAATTCTATATGGCTTCTGGGTCTCAATACCCGGTTCCAGATGAGGTATGTTTGATCTTCTCTTCTCTTTTCAGATCTGCTTTTTCTACTTTGTTTTATTGCTTCCAAATTGTGCGTTGTTGGGATCATTCTTGTTTATCTGCTGAATTTTTTCTTATTTTGATTAGAAAAAAAGATTTTTTTTTCTAAGTCTGGGAAAGGAAAAAGAGATGAAATTTAGGTATTTGAAGGGACTTTTGTGTTCTTCAGTGAATAAAATCAAATTTTGGGAAGGAGAAAGTTGAAATTTCATTTCCTTTGACTATTTTTGAGATATTTACTCAATTTTGGTTGTCCCACCACTGCAGTGTAGGAAGAAAATTGAGATATTTGGAGGAATTTTTGTAACTTATAAGGAAAACATGAGCTTTTATGCAAATTTTGAAGGGGGGGCAAGTAAAAATTATGCTTTCTGCGAGTGAATTTACGATTAAATTTTCTCAAAATCCCAAAAAAAAGTTCAGACTAAGTTCGTTTTTATGATTATGTGGGTGATGGGTCCCTCTTCTTTAATTTTTTATGGCGTTCTTTGTTAAGCTTTTGCTTCTTTTTTGGAAAAATATTTATTAGCAAGACACTAATAGAGGAGAAAATATTCCTTCTGGACACCACGTGTCAGGTCGGCCATACACCTCATCGGTAGACGACGTGGCGCCCGGTAGTTGGTCGTGTGGACGTCCGGACCAAATATTTTTTCCTGATAGAGAGCCTATACTAGTTTTATTACTAACTTCCTAACACGTGGCAGCACAAATGTGTGCTTTTATCCAATCATGTTAGATCCATCATTATTATTATTATTATTATTGAAATGCAATGATAGTTCGATAAATTATGATTTCTCGGATTTACGGCATTATAATTTTTTTTTTTTTTTTTGCCAATATTGTGTCGATTCATATTTGTTTGAATCTTTTATTTTTGCTCAGTGATCAGAATACTAGTGCTTGTGCAATCTTTATTATAGTTGTTGAACAACAAATCATTATATGTGCCATGTTAAGTACCAATTGATTATAATACTTAAAATTATGACTTTTTTAGAATTCATTTGCAACATGGCAAGAAAGAAGCAAAAATTATTTCATTACATGAAGAGCAAGAACTTTTGGAAAGTAGATTTAATACCTCAAGCGAATGGATGGAGCACTAACTAGAAAGGGTTCGAGAACGATGATTCATAAAATTAATCTAATACTTAGGATAAAGCTATGATGATGATGTTGATATTTCAATTTTATTTAATTGAATATAAAAGATTACTCTAAAAGTTTGATTATCATACACAAATCCTCAGTTCTTTTTCTTTGATTATCATACACAAATCCTGCTATTTGATGAAGATTCACTTGCCCCTTAATTTTGTTTCTCTTGTTCTCTTAAAACCGAGTATCTTGTGAGAATCTATTGTTTTTAACTCATTCGTCCATGGAAGTTCTATTTACTTGCATTGCATCTCTTTCTCCATGTTGAAAGATATCATATTTCTTCCTTATCAGGTTGCAGACATCATGATGAAGAGGGGCCAGAAAGAGGGTAAATTTCTAATTAGGATTGTTCTATGGATGTTAGCATTCAGACTTGGTACACTTCTACTATGCGGTTCGTTGAGTTTTCAGCGAAGTTTCCCCTTCATCAACAAGTTCTCAGATATGAGTATAGAAAGGAGGGAAGAGGTCCTCAACAAATGGAGAAAGGGGAAAGTCCACATACATTTAAGGATTGTATTTCTGATGGTGAAATTATTTTGCTGCTACATTTTCTACTCCATGGTAACTCTCCTCTTAGATTTAATATATTTAGAAATTATACATGTATTAATCCTTCGGTTGGGATCTGTGTTAAAAACGCGAATGAAAGACTTTATGCTACAAAAATGTCAACTCATGGAAAGTACAATAAGTATATGGAAGCTACATAATAGATTAAGCACAATAAAAAGTTAGTATAAAACTTTATGGTGTTTAATTTTGGTATGCTAAATTAGATAAAATATTAGTGTGTTAAACTTTTAACAATAATGCATGTATAAATAATCAAATTGCAATTAGATGGTCTCTTATTTATTCTATTATAGTTAATTAGCTTAGTATAGCCTCTGTTAATTTTTGTATAAATTATACTCATTCATTGGTGTCATTATTTTGTATTATGATTAAAGCAATAATTTTGCCACATTTTTAAACCCGTTTGAAAATGTTTGGTGATCGGTTATGTGTCAATGTTTCAATCATAATAAAATGTGTGACAACTTAATTATCTTTAGTTATATATATTTTTAATTTGACTATATTAGTCATAATTTAAAAAACAAGTTTTTAAGAGAGAAAAAAAGGACCAAAATATACTTTCAGTTGTTAAAATAATCAACTAATAATCAATATTTAATCACTATATGGAAAACATAAGTATGACCAAACTTAATAGTTTAACTTATTATTGAAAAAATATGTATTTTCAACAATTACATAGCCACACTGCAATCTAAAGCTTCAAAATTGCTGCTACTTTTTTTTTTGTATATTGCTAATGTGCTATTACAAGACAATTTGTAGGAAAACTGAAGTTTGTGTATGTGTTCCAAAACTTGTGAACAATTTTTATACTTATGTTCATCTTTTAATTTCTTTAGACTAAAGAAGATTCAGAGAATCCATCATGGAAAGCAATTGGGTACAGCACCCAGGATAATGAAAAACCAAAGTCTCAAAGAGAAAGACCTCTTGATAGAGGAATTGTAGAGACTGCACATCTCAATGATTCATCCTTCATCACTTCTCTAACTGAAAAAGGCTTAAATGTGGTGACTGATACTCTCCAAAACCAGGTTATAGTAAAATGTGATGCGGTTATTGCTGCGGCGGTGGAGTGGCGCCTGCCATTCTGGCTAGCTCAGGCTATAAAATCATTGTCGTTGAGAAAGGGAACTACTTCACTTCTGTTGACTACACCAATTTAGAAGCCCCGTCTATGGATCAATTGTATGAGTCTGGAGGAATCCTTACAACACACGATACAAATATGATGATCTTAGCTGGTTCGACAGTTGGAGGCGGCTCAGCTGTGAACTGGTCAGCCTGTATCAAAACACCAGATGATGTCCTCAACGAATGGGTGCTGGAACACAAATTACCAATCTTTCAGAGCGCAGACTACCACTCAGCAATGATCAAAGTCTATGAAAGACTTGGAGTTACTGAGAACTGCACTGAAGAAGGATTTCAGAACAAGGTTCTTCGAAAAGGATGTCAAAAGCTTGGCCTTGAGGTAGACTATGTGGCTCGAAATTCATCTGATAGTCACTACTGTGGTAGCTGCTGCTATGGATGCAGAAGCGGCGATAAGCGTGGCACCGATACAACATGGCTTGTTGATGCTGTGAACCATGGTGCTGTGATATTAACTGGTTGCAAAGCTGAGAAATTTATATTTGGGAGCAATCAGTCAGCTGATAGTAAGAAGAAGAACAAATGTTTGGGATTGATAGCCAGGTCTTCTAGCAAGAATATCATGTGTAGTATCAGAATCCAAGCCAAAGCAACAATTTCAGCTTGTGGAGCTCTCCTAACACCTCCTCTTATGATTGCAAGTGGACTTAAGAATCCTAACATAGGAAAGAATCTACATCTTCATCCAGTTGGCTTTGCTTGGGGCTATTTTCCCGAGTCAGTTCATGATCTCAAAGGGAAGAAGTTTGAAGGAGGGATCATCACATCCTTGCACAAGACAAAAAGTACTAGTGTGATCATCGAAACTCCGGCAATGGGCCCATCAGCCTTCTCTTCACTTGTACCATGGATCTCTGGACTTGACATGAAGGATAGAATGGTGAAATATGGCCGCACAGCGCACCTGTTTGCTCTTGTGCGAGACCGGGGTTGCGGAACCGTGCAGGAGGAAGGGAGAATCAAGTATCGGTTCGATCCAAGGGATAAAGAGGAAATGACAGAAGGTTTGAGGAAGGCTTTGAGAATTCTCGTTGCCGCAGGAGCGGTGGAGGTTGGAACACATCGGAGTGATGGACAGAGATTGAAGTGTCATGGGATCAGTGAGCGAGAACTCGAAGAGTTCTTGGACGATGTTTGTGTGGGTGGAGGACCACAATCGAAAGCAGAGATGTGGACAATGTATTGTTCTGCTCATCAAATGGGGAGTTGTAGGATGGGAGCGAGTGAAGAGAATGGTGGAGTTGATGAGAGGGGGGAGAGTTGGGAGGCTGAGGGGCTCTTCGTTTGTGATGGGAGTGTTCTTCCTACTGCTCTGGGAGTGAATCCAATGATCACTATTCAGACAGTTGCTTATTGCATCTCTAAAGGAATTTCAGATTATTTGAGCAAATATTGATTGGGAAATAGAGAAATTTGATGAAGAGATTAGTTATTTATGGATACTATTTATACTTTATAGCTCAATACACTTTGTTGCATCTAGCTTCAAGAGTTGTAAAATAAGCATAAATAATTTACATATATGTTGTCTTTTGATTTTATTCCCTTCTAGTGTCTTTCAAGATGCTGAATTTTGTTTTATTAAAGTATGTTATCTACTATTTTTCTGTGATAAATGAAATCAAATTATGAAATTCTAAGTTAGTTTATGTGCTAACAAGCTGATGAATTGAATATTAAAAGAAGAGTGTGCTTTAAACATGAGAGCTTTTTCGTATTTTTATGTATAAAGCAAAAATAAACACTGTAATTGTCGGGTCTTAAGCCCCGAATGTGAAAAATGGAGAGTTGTATTTGGTAGTCAAAACCAGCATAAAATTTATAAGAAAAATTGTAACATGAATCCTTTAAATACTTGTATAAATGTGAAGGCATCCCCTGTAAGCGACACGGTGTATGACTTGAATACAGTAAAAAATGTGCAAGGAACGCTACTCTTACGCTCAGGTGTAGTGTCAAATAAGCAAGTGTTCCCATATTAAGAACAGTTGCATGTAAGAAAATTAGTCTATGAAATTAATATTAGGATATGATTTTGGAAAATAGGTACTCTCACAGATAAATTAATGAATTTAGTTGATATTATGGTTTATAGGAAGATAAATGTCTTATATGAAATTAAATGAGCTGGAAAAAATTCTAAGGAGATTGATAGACATTGGTATTCAGGTAGGAGTGGCACTTAAAATGGTGTTGGTGTAATTATAGATAAAAGCATGAAAAGTAATGTTATAAAAATTAATAGAATTAAAGATGGAACTGGAGATAGAACCATAGCTCTTAAGATTATTGTTGATACTACAAGTATTAATGTTATAAGTGCTTTTGCTCCTCAAATAGGTTTAGATATAGGTTCTAAGAAAAAGTTTTAGAATGAGCTAGAAGAATTGACACAAACGATACCTCTTGAAGAAATAATTTGTATTGGAAGAGATTTAAATGGACTAGTTGGTAGATTAGTAAAATGTTTTAGAAATATTCATTGTGGCTACGGTTTCAAAGTGATTAATGAAGAAGGTAGAACCATATTAGATTTTATGTTAGCGTACGCTTTTGTAATTGTTAATACTTTATTTAAAAAAAGAGAGGAATGCAATGATAGATCTAATAAAACACAAATTGATTATTTTCTTATGAGAATAAGAGATCGTCGAGAATGTAAGGATTGTAAGGTCATTTCAAGTGAAAATTTAAATACTCAACAGCGATTATTTGTCGTGAATTTTTAGATAAAAAGTTGCAAGATAAAGAACACTATGAATCATTGTCATAAAATTATATGGGAGCTCTTAAAATTATTATTTTGAGTAAACTTTAAGAATTGAAGATTTGGAATGTTAATGAAATAGCAAATTTTATGTGGGATAAAGTAACAAACACTATTAAACATGTGACAAAAGTTATACTTGAAAAATAAAAAAGAAAATTTTCTATAAATAGAAATCGTTGGTGGTGGAATAATAATGTGCAAGAAAAGATGAAATATAAGAAGTTGTGTTATAAAAATTGGTTTGAATGTAAGAGCTTAGAGACCTAGGAAATATATAAGGTGGTCGTAGGGAACCTAAGAGAACAATTTGCGATGCTAAAAATTAAGCTTTTAATGATCTTTATATAGATTAGGTACTAAAGAGGGTGAAAAATATAATTATAAATGAAGCTAAACAAAGAGAAAATAAAAATAAAGATTTAACTTAAGTAAAGTGTATTAAGGATGAAAAGCAAAAAAGTATTTTTTTTAGAAGAAGATATTCAACATAAGCGAGTGAGTTATTTTGATAAATTTTTCAATGAAGTTTCTAAAAATATGATTGACCTTCGTCATCTTAATATCATTAATAATATTAATATATTTTGTTTTACCATCGCATTAGTAAAAATAAAGTTGAGGAGGCTTTAAAGAGAACCAAGAGTGAAAAATCAGTAGGACCTGATGATATCCTAATTAAAGTGTGGAAATATTTATGAGATTTCAAAGTTTTTTGGCTTACTAAACAGTTTAATATTATTTTAAAATCTAAAAAGATGTATGAGGAGTGGAGGAAGAGTATTTTGGTCCCCATTTTTAAGAATAAATGGAAGGCACAATAGTGTGCAAATTATAGAGAAATTAAGTTGATCTATCATATTTTAAAATTTTGGGAGAGGGTAATTGAACATATGATAAGACGTGATACAAAGAATTCTCAGTTTGGATTTATGTCGGATAGATCTACTATGGAAGCTATACATTTAATGCGAGTTTTGATGGAAAAGTACTGAGAGAATAAAGAGGATCTACATTTGATTTTTATTGATTTAGAAAAGGCTCATGATAAGGTTCCAAGATAAGTCCTTTGAAGAGTTCTAGAGAAGAAAGGAGTTGATATGACTTACATTCAAGTCATTAAATATATTTATACTAGAGTTGTTACTTGTGTTCGAACAGAAGGAGGATTGCCCAAGTATTTTCCTATTTCAAATGAATTACATCAAGGATCGACCTTAAGCCCATAGCATTTTGATTTAGTTATGGATGCTCTTACTTGACATTTACAAGAGGATGTACCTTATTGTATGCTTTTCACTAATGGTATCCTTCTTGTGGTAAGACTAGAGAAAGAGTTCAGGAAAAACATGAATTATGGAGGTTTACATTGGAGTCTAAAAGCCTTCATTTTAGTACAACCAAAACTGCATATATGGAACGTGATTTTAGTAGTAGTAGTAGCTCTAGTGGTAGAATTATAATTATGGGAGATCAAATCATTAATAGATTTGAATATTTTAGATGTATCGGGTCTATTGTTCAGAGTGAAGGTCATATAGGCGGGTATGTTATTAGTAGAATTTTAGTTTGTTGATTGAAATGAAGGAATGTTTCAGGCCTATTGTGTGATAGAAAAGTATTGCTTAAATTAAAAGGAAAATTTTATAAGGTGGTGGTGAGACCTGCAATGCTCTATGTCACTGAATGTTGGCCTTTAAAAGAGAAGAATAAAACAAATTTAAGTGTTGTTGAGATGAGAATGCTTTGGTGGATGAGTAGCTTGACACGTAGGCACATAATGTGAAATGAATTTATCCATGTAAAGGTTGGTGTAGCTCCAGTAGCGGACAAGATTAGAGAGTGACGTCTTAGATTGTTTGGTCACATTAAATGTCAACCATCTGACGATCATAGTAATAATCTTGTGAGCAAAATTTTAAGATAGTTTCTATTTCCATATGGCTAGATGTTCAAGATTAGTAATGTTATACTTGATTTCTTAAGTTTGAATGGTACACTAAACTTAGAATGATATCAAGCAATAGATTATCCACTTCAAAAAGTGATCAAATCTTGTTCAAATCTTAATGAAAACATATTTTAGTCATCGTCAAATATTTGAAGTTATTTGAATATTGTTCAAATGTCGAAATGATGATCGAAAAAGAATTTAAGAATGTTCAAACATAATTTGAATAATCATCAATGAAAATTCAATCGTGGTTTGAACAACGATGAACGAAGATTTAATCATTTTTTGAACAATGATCAAAGAAGTCCTAATAAGATTCCTCGAGATTCAATCAAATTTAGGTGAAGTTTAAAGGGTTGAATATTATTCAAATATGGAACTAATATAATTTGAATCTATTGTTTTGCAGTTATTGTCTGTTGAAATTGACCCGTTTATATTATTTAGTTATGTTGATGTTTTGGGGTGATGTATAAGAAAATTGCGTATACCATTTAAAGCATATTATTATGATTGATTTTTATTTTTTTAATAAAATATCTAAAATAAACATTTCTAAATGCCCAGTTGATTTTTGCAAAGGCTGCTTTTTTCCATTTGCTATAACATTATTTTTGTTAAAATACACCAAAAACATTAAGCTGGTTTCGCGGAGCAGCAGCAGGGCGTTTTCAAATATTGGTGTTTGTTTTCTCCATTTTCGTTGCATTGCGGGATAAGCTGGTTTCCTTTGTACTACACGCCGCCCGCGAGATCAAACCCACGTCCCGCGTTCAGAGAAAAATGTTTATGGCTCTGCCCTCCATGCGTTCAGCGTCTGATGTTATTCGTTGTATTATTCACATATTTTACTAGCTGTTGATTCGCGTTGTTTTACGATGTTATTTTTGGCAGTATTCAGGTGTTATTGTAGTGTTATTCGCAGTATTATTCACATCTTTTGACAGTCCTTGATTTGCGGTGTTATTTGCGGTAGTATTCAACAGTCCTTGATTTGCGGTGTTATTACTGTTTTATTCGTGGGATTTTTTGGTGTTATTGGTGAGTTAAGTGGTGTTATTTGAATCTTTTGCCCAAGCCGGTGTTATTCGAGATAATTTTATGCTAAAAATAATTATTTTTAATAAAAAATATATATGCTCATTGTTTATTATATTTATAATTATGCTAAAATATTTCTTGAAAGATTTGCATACATAGCACTCATTTTTATATATTTACATATCTAACACCTAAATTTTAATTTTTAGGTACCCACCACCTTATTTATGCATGCTAAGGTATATTTCACTTTTCGGAAAAAAAATGATAATATAAGCAATCTAATTTAAATATATAACTATAATATAAATTCATTAAATATTAAGTTTTAAATAGTATTACTATTGGTTAAATTTATATATTATTTTATAATTATATAAAACTATTAATTATATTTAAACATTAATTTTAAAATAGTAAGTGTTAAATACTAACTTATAAATATAATTAAAATATATATAATATGAAGTATTTAATAATATAGTTTTAATACATTAATATATAACTAAATTTATTTAATATTGTGTTAATTTATATATAATAAAAATTAATTTGAAAATTATACATATATTATAGTTAATTTAAAATATATAAATCTTAAACATCAAGTTAAAATTATAATACTTAAATTAGTTTAATTTACTTTATACATAATTGATTATATTACTATACATTTTATAAATATTCATTTATTATAATTTAAATTAAATAGTTATATATTATTTATAGATTATATTTATAATTAGTGTTTTTATATTTACTCGGTTAACTTAAACTATATAACATGTTTATGTATTAATTTAGTATAATAAATACATTTAACTAAAGTTTATTATAATAATGTTAACTAAATAATATTATAAATATAGTTAAATTATATCTTAAAATAAATTAAATTTAAGTTGTATTTATATTATAAAATACACTTAATTCAAAATACAACATTTATAATTGTACTAATTTAATATTTATAACTAATCAAACATATATTTACTATGCAATAAAATTTAATAAATAATGTTAGTACATTAATAATAATATTAATATTAAATAACTATTTAGTATTAAATGTATAAATAAAACTTAGTAATAATGTTGTATATATTACTTTACGTATTATTAATATTAAGTTTAAATTTATACTATTAAAAAAATATTAAGTGCACTAAAAAATTAATAACAAATATTAGCATATCTATTATATCTATGATAGTTATTTTGTAAACAGCATTACTGCACAAAGACAGAACAATCATTTATTCTAGAATAGCTGCAAATCAGTTGTTTTCCAAACGTACAAACCAAACATACAGTCAGCTTATTCGGATCAACAACTTATTTGGATCAGATGTTTATCAGTAAATTATCAATAACTGTAGCTGCCACAAACATAACCTAAATCATCACAATACTCTCCAAGGGAGAGATTGTAAAAATGCCCGGCAAGAATAGATTATATAGAAATTGACTTATATACCACATAATTTCAAAGTATTGACATATATAACAACTAAAGTTCAATATTTACATTTGCAAAATTTTGGTATTAAATATTTATGTATGAAAAAGTGTATTTTTAATTTTAATAAATTAGTGAAAGTGATGTTGCTAATCTAATGTCAAGAATACGTATGCATGCATATATGCATGTCTGTATGTATGTATGTAGATTCTCAAACTCTGATGCACAACAACTTGCTTTTAGTGCAGAACTCACGTGTTGCTTTCGGTGCAAGGACAATTCGCACCGGCAGCGGTGCATTCACATGCAGTTAAATTCAAAATTTAAAGTTTAACATTAATTGAAGCCAGATATGGGTTAAGCTAAAAATATTTCTAATCAATTTTCAGCTGATGCACATAAATATATCGATTTTATATTTTCTAATTATATATGTGTGAATATATGTATGTATGTATATATGTGTGTTTTGTGTACATATATATATATATATATATATATATAATATATGTGTGTGTGTATAAATATAGATTTAGGGCTGTCAAAACAACTCGTTGTTCGTGAACAATGAGTATTTGGCTTGCTCGCTTAGTTAACAAGCCGAACAGGATCAAAGATTTGTTCGTTTGTGTTTGGATCGTTTTAGCTCGAAATACTACTCATCAATTATATATATATATATATATATATTCCAAAAGGCTACATAGGTGTACTCAATGAGTATTACCCGGTAGCAATGCATTGAAACAAAAACATGTGGTTACATGATAAAGGAAAAAGAGAAGGTAACGTGTGTGTGTGTGTGTGGTATATATACAAACAAGTATAAATATAAATATATATATTCCTTTTTACATAGCATGAAGATGAGGGATGGCCAAACTATCCCCAAGTAAAAGAAAAGATAAATGAGAAGAAGGAGAATTTTCAACTGTAATTTGTTGAGTGTTCCTCCCCATGGAAGCCAACTAATGTGCGGGACCATTACCTTCTCTTTGAGTATGGTTAAATTTCACCCTTCCACTGTTTAAAAAGTGTTGTAATTTGTTCAACCACCTGAGAATATACCAAGGAGGAGCTTCTTCTTTCAGCAGTATCCTGATACAAGTAATGGAGTCGAATTCTACTATCAAATGACTTATCTGACTGTGATAAGCAAAAGTGATAGCCCAATAGATTGCTATCATCTCAATCTCCAAAGCATCATAAGCCCAAGTTGGAGAAGAGAAATATAGAATGCACTTCCCCTGGGAGTTTCTAAAAATTCCCCCAAAACCTGTTGAATCCCTGGTATAGTTTTCATCTGTGTTCACTTTCAACCAATCTGATGGAGGAGAGGTCCATAGAATTGAAGCTGGCTTGAAGCTCTACTGAATTTTAGTACTTGGCATCTAATTTTTAAATAGATTAGGGAAACGCTGGTGTTGAATAATTTTCTTAATATAAGAAGTGCAGCTGAAAACCACAGACTTGACCAATGACTTTAGATCCTCATACTTGGCTTTATTTCTACTCATCCAAATAAACCATGTAACCAAACAGGGAATAACCAGTAGATTAGCTTCTCTCCAGTCCCACCAGCAAAAGGAAAACTTATCCTAGCACACTTTAAAAGTATCAACTTTGAGCTGTGTCAACAGTCCATACCAAATCCTTTGAGAGAATCCACATGTAAAAAATAGGTGCTCTAAAGTCTCTTCCTCAGCATTACATAGATAGCAGCATGAGGGTCCCCTCAGGTCTTTCATTTTCAAGATATCATCAGTAGGAAGCAAAGATAATCACAACCTCCAGCAGAAAAAAGACATTGAAGGTGTTAACCACTTACCCTAAATGGCTTTCCCCCACATAACAGGTTGCCAATGGAAGAACTTTTGATAAATATATGTTGAAAGTTTATATGAGGAATATTGTTTTGTAATGAGTATGTCCTTTGATCAGTAGAGAAGGAAGTATTCTTCACCAGCTGAATCTGCTCACTGTTAAGAATAGTGTGCAGCAATATGTAATTCCACTGGTCTTCAGACAAGTAATCTTTCTCTGAGATTGATAATTGGGGTTTGAGGTGGAACAAATAAGCTTCTCTCCATTCCAAACCCACTTATTTAACCTGAAATTAATTTGCCCTTCTCCTAATTCTCTATTAAAAGCTCCTCAGCTTGATTTTTGATTTCCAAGAGTTTAGACCATATCCTGGAATCACCCAATTTTTTAATGGCAAGAGTTGGATGTACAGACCTGCAATACTTCCCCATCATATACTGAGCCAAAAGGCTGTCCTGGGCCCTAAATTTTATCCATAACTTGCACAAATTTATAAAGCTTAAGTGGTGGAAATCCTTAAAACCCAACCCCCCAGCAAGAAGAGGCTTACAGAGTTTCTTCCGAGAGAGCCAATGGAATTGTTTCTTCTGTCCAGCCCACTGGAATTTGTTAAAAATTCTTCCCAAGAGAACTTGAGTACCTTTCTTCATGGTAAACATTTGGAGGGCATAAGAAGGGATGACAGTCAAGATGCTTTTAAAAGGAGTGATTCTCCCCCCATTAGAAAGAAAAGAATTTGTCCAACAGCGGAGTTGGGCTTTAATTTGATCAATCACTGTATTAAATTGAGTTTGCTTTGTTCTACCTTTGAGTAACTGTACTCCAAGGTACTTGATTGGCAAAGCAGGAACTGTACTCCAAGGTACTTGATTGGCAAAGAAGCAGCGTACTTGATTGGCAAAGCAGGCTAAACCCTGTATACTGGGAAATCCAATGTTTGATCTGTGGTGTAATGTAAGTACTAATGGAGTAATATTAGTGCTAGCAAAAACTTGACATTTTTGTTTGTTTAATTCCATACCTGAAGCATGCTGAAAATGTTTGAGTCCCTGGTATAAAGCCTTGATAGCAGTCTTTACACCATTGGAGAAGATAATAATATCATCTGCATAGGACAGGTGACTAATACAAATATTAGATTTGTGTTGGTAAGCCAAATGAGGAGAGGTAGCAAACATATTGTTTAGAAGCCTTGAGAAATAATCCATAGCTAGTATAAAGACATACATACACACAACACACACACACACACACACACACATACATACATACAAACATACACACATACATACATACATACATACATACATATATACATACATACATAAATACATACATACATACATACAAAAATACATACATACATACATATATAGTAGATGTATATATTTATATCTATATATTTATCTATGTATCTAATATGTATAAATGAGTCTAATTGGACTTATATACCAAGCTCAAGTGCCATGGAATTTCATTGCGCACATAAGTGGGATTGAACCAAAGAGTCGTGGTAGACTATATATATATCTTTGTGTGTGTGTGTGTATTATATAATTGTATACACCAACAGACTCACAAACCCACCAAACAACACATATCTCAATTTTAAGTTAATGCAAATAATTACATCAATTTATATTTTTATAATTTTTAATCAAGATTATGTGTGCATGCTTTTATGTTGTGTATACACGCACACAAAAACTTGATAAGTTTGGGGTGATTTGTCAAACTGATAAATTAGTCCATAAGTCAATTTGGAATAAGTCGAATTAGACTCATTGACCCATGAAACCTAGCTCCTTGAACTTCATCTCTGCAAAATATTTCTGAAATGCTTCAAGCTCTAACAGAGCCCTAGCCAACATATAAGATGAAAAGATTAGTGTGTCGTATATGCTCAACAACACTGGTAGCTTCTTAAGGTGAGTTGGGACATTATAGTTTACCATGCCAAAATGAATATCATAGCTCTTATTTAGAGCTGGTGGAACATGTGTTTTCTTAACATCCAAAGTAATGATACTCTTCCCCTTATCTTAGGTACTGGGCCTCCTTAGCTCTTTGCAGAACTATTCTACCACTCCTTTTAGAAGGAAACAAAGAATGAAAAATGTACATGTTGCTTGACCAAACAAAGTGAATAAAATTGTAGAATGAAACAAAGAATGAAAAATGTAGCAAGTCATGAATGTAAGCTTCATTAAGCTAAACTAAATAAAGACATTATAATCACCAATCTTATATTTCATACTTTAAGCCTCTTGCTTTATACATGGTAATACACAATGTATTTTTAATTTTATTTTGCAAAAAAAAAGAAAAGAAAGTGTATTTATTTATTTGTGATTTAAATTTAGAGTACCCAATACCTTCTAACTATTAAACCACATGTTATCCATCTAATGATATCAATACCCTTACTATTATTATTATTATTATTATTTTATCAAAACCCTAACTTAATAATCAGCTAACTATCAATATATTTTGTTATTTACAAATCTTTATTCATAGTACTTGAGCACCCTTTTGATAGATACCATCCATGAAGGACATTCTATCCCTAGAAAGCCTATATTGGATCAAATTATTTTCAATTTCTATTAAAAAAAAATTAAAATGACAACTTCCATAATTATAGTTATATTAAAGCCCATTAAAAACTGTACTCATCAAGCTGAATCTCTCCTTCTAAATTATAAGAGCATAACAAATTTATATTTTGCCATTAAGCATGGCAGAAAGCAAGATATTGGATTGGACAAGCTGCAACAAATTTATATTTTGCCATTAAGCATGGCAGAAAACAAGTTATTGGACAAGCTGTCTTATGAAAGCACAAATGAAGCAAAAGGAAGTCATATCAAAATAATTGTCAGAAAATTAGTTTTTGATGTAGCTTAAAGATTATGTATGTAAATGAAATTTTCAAAACAAGTTCCTAATAATTTACAGTATTAGGTAAAAAGCTAAATCAAATAAGCCATTGGAGTTTAGTATGATATCTGCTCCTCAAAAAGCATTTTCTCAATGTCCCAACATCAACATCAGCTGTTAACTTAAAACGCAATAGCATCTCCACATTAAAACATTACAGCAGAACGAAATATCAATCATCATAATATGATAATAATAAGAACAGATCTCAAAATATAAAGCTAAAAGAAAAACTCCAAGAACTCTATTGGACAACAATATGGTTTCTTCTCATCAATTGGTAGCGGACAATTGCTTTGCTTGCTGCTTCTGCTTTGCACCAACTGCAAAGAACTCTGTGATAACCTCAAGGGGCATTCCCTTAGTCTCAGGAACCTTGAGGAAGACAAAGATGAATGCGAAAACACAAACGACCGTGTAAATCCCAAAGAGACCAGCGAGGCCGATGCTGTCGAGCATCACAGGCAGGGAGTATGTCACTATGATGTCCCCGATCCAGAAAACGAGAGCACAGATAGCAATGCAGACACCGCGGACCCTGGTGGGGAAAATCTCCGAGCAAAGAATGTTGGGAATTGGGCCAAATCCCATGACAAAGCAGCAGAAATACGTGATGACGCTAATTGTAGAGAGAACGGCATGAAGTACCATCCCAAGTTCCAGCAGATTAGCTATGATCAGGACGAGGAGCGAGCAAATCAGGATAGGGATGGTGGAGAGAAGTAGAAACCTGCATGGGAGGGAAAGCAGGATTGTTATTCTACCCAATACACAGGAACACTTTGGCCAACTTGTTTCATATTAATTGTTTGGAAGTGATTGGAGGGAGTTCCTTGTGTGATTTCTATTAAAGTGAGTTGTACACATTTTTAACTCTTTATTTCATCGGAACACACTTATTAAGAATTTTGATTCTATATGTTCGTTGGGCAATTATAAGTTTAATTTAACCCGACGTTTCATTAATTGTGTGAACATACATACCACGCTATTCATTAATTGTGTGAACATACATACCACGCTATTCTTAAGTATAAACATTTAATACCTAAAATAGCACCAGCAGCAACAACGATGACAACAACAACAAAGCCTTAATTTCACTATTTGATACCAAAAAGCATTGCATAAAATACACCACTAGTATTATTTAATAAATAAAACACATATTTTCATGTATATGTTTTGATATGTTTATGAAACTAAATACTATATAAGAAAATATCAAAATTTAGGTGTGAGAAATGAAGATATATAAGAATTGCATAGTATGCATCTAAATCACTTGACATTATTAAATGCTATAACTACTATTATTAGAGAAGAGTAATATGCTAATTCTTCATCTCATTAAATTTATATTATTTAATTTATTATTATATTTAATAATTCAATCTCACCCATCACTTTTATGAAAGTAAATTTCAAAAAACCAAAACTTGCTTTCTCTCGAATACCATCATACAAATGTTTCTAATATGTTTAATGAATCACTTACGAATGCTTGCTTACCTTAAAACAAATAAAGCCCAAAAGTCAGAATAAATGCACAAAAAAAGTCTAGACAGAAGACAAATATATGTTCAATTTTATGACATGCGTAGAATACAAATTTGTTAAGTGTAGTTAGGCAAGGTTTGAGCTTGCAAATAAATAATGCAAATTAGAAAAATATGAGTGAATATGAATGGTGATAAACCTTCTCCCAGATATATCCATTAATCTCATAGCAAGGCCGATTGAAGGAAGCATCAGCAGGGTAGTAAGAGAGCTGATGAGGATAGACGACGAATCAGAGCCAAGTCCAAAGTTTTTGAGGAGCACTTCGACACCTGCTTGTTCAAGAATCTGGGGGGTGTAATACAGAACACCGTTTATGCCTGAGAACTGCAGGACGAAAAGAAATCAGCATAGAAGGATGGAAGAAAAATTGTCTCTGAAAGAACAATAAAAAAAAAGGAAACTCTCAATCTGCCATTCAAGTTTCCACTGCAAATTCTATGAAAATCCCAATACATTAAAAACCTGTGAAGGTTTAATAGCCGGTAAAATTCAGGATATGGAAAATATAAAGAATGGAGCTCTCCACTGCAAATTCTATGAAAATCCCAATACATTAAGAACCTGTGAAGGTTTAATAGCATGCATGAGTTTAAACAATGCAAGGAACAACCGTTCAACAAAATTACTTAATGTCCAAGAATTCTACGAAATTCAGCCAGAAGATACTACTCCATAAGTCTTGAATAACATTAATACATTTCCTCGAATTCTTGAATGCCTGCAACCTATTCGACAAAATGAAAGAACATAAAAGCCTCCTATTTAATCAGAACATAAGTTAAAATATAAAACAAGGAGTACATACCAAAACATTACTTTGTGTCCAGGAACTTTTAAATGTGATTGACGAGAATGATTGAATGAAAGAAGCCGCATGGAGGTTGGTTGAGCGGAAGCTATCAAAGGAGGGTCGATGTGCTCGATCAAGTGGAAAAAGTTGCAAGGAATAAAAAAATTAGGGCCAAGTCTTCTCTACTGCTGTGGGCACAGACAAGAGTAGATTGCCTAGAGTTTAATAAACCGGATATCCTAACATTGCTAGGCTGATCTACTGAACAAAAGCTTGCTTGAAGGCGCATTAAGATGTGCTTCATATAACTACAGCAGAGCACTTCTCATACAAAACGAGACTTACTGCACAATTTCCATGCAAATGTGAAGCAAAGCAGAACCACAATGCTTTGTGCGAGAAGAGCACTTTAAAACGCACATTTAAAAATATCGCACACTACATAAGTCATCAAATAACCATCACCTAAAGTCGACTGATGAAGCTGAATTATTTTGGACAACTACTTAAGTCCTCGATCAAGCTCAATGAATTAATACACGCCCAGGACAGCTATTAAAACACAAGCCTTGGCTGACGCACAATTGGAGGCACATAAAAAAAGCAAATACAAGGACGATATACTTTAGTTATTATACGCAAATGAATTCTCAAGCGACAGGAGTTGGAATTGAAATATCCTTAAAGAGCACAACAAAAGTTCTATTAGTAAATGCAGTGTTGCAACCCAAATTAACCTCTCAAATATAAATAAACAGGCCAGATACAAAGCTTTGATAATTAACTTAAAATTGTAGCCGGAGTCATAGCCAAGCATCTACAAGTATATTAAGACTCAATTTAGGGTCAATCAAATCGAAGGACTTTATAAAGCAAGAGAAGCACGTTGCAAAAGTACTTCCTTTGAAACTAAAGTAAAAAAGGATAAATTTGAATCCTTTAAAATTGAGTAAGTCTCAAGAGAACAAAAGCAACTGACTAACATGATCTAAGAAACTAGGAATCAAGACGACAAATCTATTATAGAGCTTGCTCGAACCACAATTGACAAAGAAGTCATGGAAGACAACATCCTAGTCGACCCAACATGGCTCAACTCACTTATTCATTATTTGAAGTCTGGCACCATCTCACCTACTATCAAAGATCTAAGAAGACTAAGATCAAAACCACCCTTTATACGCTCATAAATGACAACTTTGCCCTACATAAGGTGTGTATGCAAAAAGAAAATCACACTTATCATTAAAGACGTGCTCACGCAAATGTAGTAGACACTAAAGAGATCTAACATCAACCAACTGAATACAAATGCACGTCTATTTATAGCCAGATATTCATAAAGACATAGAGTACTTCCCTAATAGATGCCTACGATGCCATAAAGTCACTCCCATATATAGCTTCAACCATCGTACAACTTACAGTTAATTCCAAGTCCTTGGTCATTCATCATTTAAGGCAACGATTTACTTAACCTGCTTCTGCCGTACAACTTACAGTTAATTCCAAGTCCTTGGTCATTTATCATTTAAGGCAACGATTTACTTAACCTGCAATCCAAAGGACATAATAAGTTTATAAAATTCATAATTGATTACCATACAATATGGATAAAAATCAAAGTGCTCAACAAAATGACTTCAAATATAGTTTGAAATTTTATTTCTACGTATCATTTGCCATCACGGAGTATCCCATGTGATCACCATCATCAACAATCATCTGTTCTCTAACAAGACTCTCAAGGACTTGATCCCAAGTGAGAAAATGATGGACAAGTATTATAAAGAATCCAATAAGGAGGATCTAAAGTCTATACTAAGCTTATTATATATTCAAATTTAATTAGTAAAGAAAAAAATGTTTGAGACAATGATGGTCAAGTTTTATAATGCTAACATCGAATAAATAAATTATATATTGGCAACTTAATTCAAAAGAAAGTCAACGCTACACCAATCTGCACTCAATAAACTCATATCAACTTGAGGCATGTCATATATCAAGAGGAATTTCAACTTATCTTTCTCTCTCTCACAAAGATTTGTCTTTTGCCTCTTCCTAATATTTGCTATCAAAGAATCCTTGCAGATATTTGGTTTTCCCATCATAGCCCCCATCTTTCCCAATTGCTATTAAGAAAGAAAACGAGGACACCAAGGCTTTGTAAGGATCTCCATGAAATGAGAAGGAATATTTATTAGGAAGAAAGGAGTTGTTAAATGTAATGACATTGTTTACGTACAAAAATTATTTATTATCATTCACTTATGCTTTTCGCACTTGCCTTCAAAATATATAAGAGAAATGAAAAACTAAATGTACAGCAAAAATTACTAAGGGTGGAACCACCAAGGGAGAGGACTCGCCAAGCTGAGGACTGACTTGCTAACTGAGCTCAAGTTCGACTCGCCAGCTAGGTCCTAAAAGGACTCGCTAAGCTTGGTTTAAGATGATCTCATTAGTCGAACTGAAGTAAAACTCACCAATCTAGTTCACAAACGCTCACCCGCCCAAGCCTAGGATAGCCAAGCACAAGAAAAGATCATCAAACATGCTCATAATAACTCACTAACAGGCTATAATGAATTCGCCATAACAACACAATGCAGGCATCACCCAAGCAGAAAGAGTGATACAATAACTACCAACAAAAAAGCCAGTAACTTCTCAGTTTGACAATAGACTATGAGTTTGTTCGGGGCAGCTGCAGCTTATCAAAAAACTGCTACCGCTTAGCTGCCACAGGAAGTTGCCGCAAAGGA
>NW_018164922.1:131541-135741 GCF_001263595.1 Phalaenopsis equestris
CAATTTTCTCGTGTCAAAAGTATGGCAATATGGGTGTCATTTCCTACCAAAATTGGTATCCCGGACCCGTTGGCGCAGTCCAATTTGTCGTCGGAGGTCATCCGGAGAAGTTCGCATTTTCACCCGTTCTTTGGGCTTAATTGAAGTCCGATTTCGCGCAATTTCGTGAACTTCGTGTACTTTGTGTATGTACATGACGAAAAAGTCGTGACAAATGTTTTCCTAATGCTTGAAGTCCTATTTGGAACATTTTCCTTGAGTCTTCGCAAAATAGCCCATAACCGCTCGTTCATAAGACGATGGTCTTGTGCCAAAGATGCTAGACATCAAAGGAAAATAGGAATTGGCTGGAATTTCTAGAAGAGTGAGTCTCAATTCTAGTTTTCTAAGATGATCCATAGGAATTTCTAAAGCTAGAATCTAGGCTCTAAGGAGGAGAAGACAAGACCTCACAAAAATGAGGTCAACAGGCCGCACCGCAACAAAACCGTCGCCTCAAACGGGCCCCTATGTTAAGAGTCTGAGTTTTTAGGCTACATGCCTCCAGTACATCAGTTGTAATTCTTACATGAACAACATATTCTATAGCCATTTTTATATCGCTCAAATCCCAATCTTCACGAGGAGAGCCAGTTTTATGTAGCCTTGTGTAGTCCGGCCTAAAATCAAAGTTCATGTGAGCATGATAGTGAATTTTTCTTCTCTTCTCAGTTTTCCATTCTAATCTTCACTTAACCACATCCACTTTCCTTTGGGTTATAAAGTTTTAGCATAACTCACAAGAAAACAAAAGTTATCTAATACATACATTAAGCTCAAGATGTAGATATCAATCAAGAATGACAGAAATAAGACAGCTGAATTAGGAGTTTCCTATAATTAAAAGTTTTCTTATTTAAAATATTTAAATTGTTTCCAATTTCTCTCTCCTAATTTGCATCTCTTGTTAATTGTACATATTCTTTCCTTATAGCTGAATATATTTAGATTAGGAATATGTATTAGGTTACCTTAAATAGATTGTAGAGATTATTATTTATGGGAATTAAAGCAAAGGTAAAAGGCATTCAACCAATTTACTCAAAAAACTGACATGATATCAGAGTTAGAGAGAAAACCCAAGATCATATTTCAGCGCCGAAATCCTCCTTAGATCATCGACACTGAAGGATCGTCAATACTCAAAGTACAAACCCTAGATCGTCGGTACGCAAGGATCGTCGTCTTCGGCTTCAGCTTCAGCAATCAAGGATCGTCGACACGCTTTTCTTCTCCACACTCGAGGATCGTCGGCTTTGTCATTGGCTTCGGCTTCCTCTCCTTCGATCTTGGCTCGAATTCAAGGAAGTGCACATTTTTTTTTCTCCGCACTCAAGGATCATCGGGTTCGGCTTCAGCTTCCTCTCCTTCGGTCTCGGTTTGAAATCAAAGCAGTGCACGCTTTTCTTCTTTACACTCAAGGATCACTGACAAATTTCCTACTGTTGAATATATAGTTTTCCTTTTATTCTTGGAATTGCTGGTTCTCGATTTTCTTTGGTTTTAGGTTTGATTAAATTTGATCAACAACTTCCTTGATAATCAACTTGTGAGTGACAATTCTGTTTAGAATGTCTTCTGAGAAAAACATTTAATCTTAGCAATCAGATTTATGGGAAATAATTATACAACATTGGAATTTCAGTTCAAGTAGTTTTTGAAAGGAAAGGAGATTTGGGGTCATATTGATGGGTCTTCTCCAGCACTTACAGAGCAGAAAGATCTTGTTGAATGCGAGGCAAAGAATGCTCAGATCATTTCCTGGATTTGGATATCTTCAAATGACTGATATATTTACTAAAACTCCTTCTCGACAGCGTCACAGTTTCTTGTTAGCAAATTGAAAAATCATATATCACAAAAAAATAATGATTATATATAATGACTCACAGAAACTACAATTCTGGCACTGAATTGTTTTTACTAAAAAAGAATCTTTGCATTTGATATACTAAGCAGTTGTGCTGGTGCAGGGCGCTTGAAAGAAAACTTTCGGTGAAGTTTCTATTAATTTAGGAGTTCATGCAGTTCTTCTGAATAAATGTAAAGGAAATTTAGAGGCATGAGAAATTTGCACAAATTTAAGCTACATGTTCATAGAAACAAACTATTACTTGATCAAATATAACAACAAGGTCAAACAGAAAAAGTATTAGTGATATGCTTTGCCAAACTTAAAACTTCTCCACAACTTCCACATATGGTGTCAACTTCACCATTAAAAAAAATAAGCAAGCATAAAACTTTCAAGTGTAGGCAGTATACTTGAAAGTAAGAATGTATCAATTAAAAAACATAATTATAAAAATTTTAAAAGGCACAGGAAAAACAACTATAACAAACAATAATATGGAGTTCTATATAATATAAACTTGAATATTAAGTAGCCATTGATATTAACAAGAAATTTCTCCTTTCAAGGCCTGCAAATATTTATAAGGCCTTTTTATTAGAGAGAATACAAAGAAAATGTAGAAGGGTTTGCATATACCATACAATATATATAGATCTAAACTTTGACATTTAAATGTCTAGTACTTTAATGTCACAATCACTTCAAAACATATACATGAAAGTGTGTTTTAAATTCAAAAATTTAATAGAAGTGATATCTTTTATGTGATGTTAATAACTTGGATGTCAGATACGTAAATATCAAAGCTTTGGCATTAGATATGTAAATACATATGATTTGTGTGATATGTGTGTATATCAACCAAAAATGTAACAGTATAAACTGCCAACTTATGACTCAAAAATACAGCTAGTTGAAAAATGAAGAAAAAATTTAGGGGACGGAGCGACTGTCCTAAAGAGAATAGTTATAGAAGACCTACAAGAGGTTAGATAATAAAGGAGCAAGAGAAATCATAGTTAGAAATATTTCATTGAAAAAAAAAAAAACAAAGATACCTGCTGTAGAACTTGGATCCCAATACCTACAATCAATGCTTGCCTGACACCAGGTTCTAGAAGAACTGCCAAGAGAGATCCTTTCGTAACTGTTTCCGATGGATGAAACATTGCTGGCCCAATAGGATGCTGATCCATAAGGTCCTTAGAATACAAAGCAGGTTGGCTTACCAAAGCAGCAGCCTGAATAAATTCAGTATCTTCTGAAACTTCTTGACCTGGGAGTGAAAGAACAGAACCCCTCCTTGAACCAGGCACACCCTCTTGGTGCAGATAGATTCTCTTAAATCCTCCTTCCTTCCTCTCATCTGCTCCCTCACGCTCCGTCCATTTCCATGCCAGTTGCCAGCCACCACCAATACCCATACTACTCAGAGCCTCACTCCCACCCTGCATAAGGCTACTATTCCTCCTCATGCTCCCTACACTTCCATGAGCAGCATGTGGAGGCGCAATGTCTTTCCCTTCCATGCTTGTTGTCTGGCGAGAGAGCAGCGGAGTATGCATGTTGTCATCAGAATCCCCTCCTGCTGCATCAGAAACATAGTCATCACCCTCTCTTGGGCCAGTCTCCTCATCCCACTGCTCAGTTTTAGGCCCAGTAACACTAAACATACTGCCAAAATTGGGAAATAGAGCGCTTCTCATGCTTCCCATCTCAGGACCAGGCAGCTTTTCATGGACGCTACCAAAAAGTGTAACCAGAGGATCCATGAGAGGAATGCTGCCCTGTTTCTCCAAGCTGCTACCATGGCGAGAAATTGCACCAAGGGCGCTTCCGAGGACACTTTGGCCCTTCACAGGACGTGCAACCCATGAGAGACCCTCTTCAGGACCATAGAGTGTGACTTGTTCCTTATCAGCAATATGTTCCTGGTCATCAATGATTTGATTAGGACCAATAATGTACTCCTCAATCGACGTATCTACTCCAACACCTAGGCCTTCCACAAGAAGAGCCAGCTCTCCTACACATCAAAATGAAACAAAGAACACACCACTGAGCATCCCAGATTATTCAATGGAATTTATTAAGTGATCCACAATGGCGGACAAGAGGACAAAAGTGAACAAAAACAGGTGTATCAAAAATCTGATATCTCATAAAATTTTGTTACCCAACGTACAAAGCAAAATCATAAGCGTATTTTTCTCTTTAAATTTAAGTGGACAATCTATACATATCTTTCTATCTATCTATCTATCTATCTATCTATCTATCTATCTATATATATATATATATATATA
>NW_018164922.1:135753-148507 GCF_001263595.1 Phalaenopsis equestris
GTATATATATATATATATATATTCGCAGCTTTGCTCCATTGCTCGCGTCGTCGTCATGATACTGCTCAGCGTCTCGATCGCAGCTTCTGTTCGTTCGCAACTCCCTTAGCTCACGTCGTCTCTGCTTCCCTGGTCTGTGTCTGATAGCTCAGCCTCTGTCGCTCGTAGCTCCCTTAGCTCGCGTGATCTCTGTTCGACGCTGCTCAGCAATTTAACGTCGTCGCTTCCTTGCAGCCTGTCAGACCGTTTCTTGCCCGCCAAACCGTTCTTTTCTGACCGTGACCATCTTGTGAGGGAGATGGTTTGTTTTTATGCAAATGTCATTGCCGACGACTTTCTCACTCGTGCCTCTCCAGGTTCAGAGCTTGGTTTTGGTATATGTAAGTTCTGCAACGTTCCACAATCTTTCCACGAGGCTCTTGAAGGTGGCGGTGATCACACTTTTATTTAAAAGCTTGGGAAAAAAAATGAGAACTCTACTTGGGAAAAAAAATGGGAACTCTACACTTATTCTCACTGAGGTTGAAACTGCTGCTCTAGCGTTCTCTTGACGTTTTGCTCTAGTGGGGAAATTTCTTTATGGTCACCAAAAACTGGAGATCATTAGGAAAAAAATTTGATGTTATAAAACTATTGGGCAGTTGGAACATTGGTGTACCAGACGGTCGACATATACTTATTCAGCTATCTCACGATGCCAATTACACAAGTTATCAAGATCGACAATCGTTTTATGAAAATTCAGAAGTGAACTGTCGATTTTGATCTAAAAGCGGAATCCCCTATCATTTCCCCTATTATTTTAGTTTGGATAAAGTTTCCGGGGTTAAAATTACATCTGTTCAACATAAAAATCATATACTCTTTAGCAACTGCTTACGGTAAGCCTCTCAAAATGGATAGTCCTACGCTTGTTATCACCAGACCTTCTGTATCTTGTGTTTTAGTTAAGAGAGATATCACTCAACAAACTCCGGATGAGATATGGATTGACACTATTCACAACGGGTATTGGCAAAAGGTTGAAATAGAACTACATCCTCCTTATTGCTTTCAATGTAGTATGTGGTCATAGTCCTACTATTTGTTATCGTTTGCATCCTCATCTAAAGCTGAATATCACTAAAAATCAGCCATCTACCATCATTGTTGTGAAGGTTTAATCCGATCCTCTTTCCAACATTGCAGTTCCATATAAAGAACACCTTACTATAGATACAGATCCAAATGTGTTGATATCACTTACTATTATTGATGAAGACCCACTTACATGCCAAGACACACGGAGTGCTCCTTTGACCCGATAGAAGATCAGCTGGTACAACAAGTAGTTGTTTCTAATGTTCAACAACCTACACATATCATGCACACTTCAGACCATTCTGCTGATCAGGTCAGCCAATCTTCGGATGAGGAATGACAGGTCTACATGAGGAGGAAGAAAAAGAACGGAGGACGACTCGAGCTAGGGAATCTATTAGATGATATGTTGATTACTACTGGCAATGACACTCATCTGACCAATTTATTAGCTGGCTCCTTCCCTAAAATTAGAGGCAGAGGCAAGGTAAAATCGGGTCGCTCTCCAGCTACCTGATCTCCAGCTAACTGATCTCTTATTTTGGCACCTTTTGATTTTTTATTTAGATCTCTTATGTTTTTTGTTGTATATTCTCCTTTTTGGAACCATTTGATTTAGTGATTTTTGTGTGGGCTGAGTGTCATGTTTGGGGCCTTATTTCTGAATTTTTCTTTCCTTTTATTTAGGACTTGTATTGTGTATTGATACCCCTTTTCCTATCAATGGACGTATCATTCTCGATCTCAAATTTCTACATGGTATCAGAGACACGAATCAAACCTTAGTGGTCGGAACTTCCTGCAAGCCTTCTAAACTTCTCTGCTGGCTAGATCTCCTACAACCCTCCAAATTTCAGAGCCTGGTTCCTGCAGTTTTTTCCCTCCTACTGGCTAGATCTCTTGCAGCATTTCGTTTCAGCTGCAAGTTCCTTGCCACAAGTTTCCTTTCAGTCGCCGGTTCCTTTTAGCCGCTAGTTCCTGGAGCGTTTTCTTCCAACCGACTTGCTGCAAGTTTCCTTTTAGCTAAAATCCTCCTCTGTCGAGGGTCTCACTACGACATCTGAATCTGCTACAGTACAACCAGCTCCCACTCGGAACACTCTATAATCACTCGACTCTCTTGAGAGTCAGATGGAGCAAATGATACCGAAGGAGGAAGCCAAAGCCCAAAAGAAACACAAATATTATTCTTGAAATTGAAATCGATTACAACGATGACTCTACAACAAAAAATAAAAGATAAAAAATACAAAACATAGGAGGACACAAGCAAACACCTCTAAGGTAAATTCAAAGGGCGATGGAGGTTGCCTCTCAAACAAAACATAAGAGTCAAATGAAACAATTAATCAAATTGCTCGGATCTAGTCCGACCCATCAACCTCCGACATCCATCAAGGTATCACTCGTATGGTGCTCACTACTTTTTCTAATCCATGGATCATTGATTCAGGTGCCATGGATCACACGACTAAATGCACTCAAGCTTTCTCGACATATTATCCATGCTCTGAGAAAAATACAGTTAAAATTGTTGATGACTCCTGTAACTCTATTATTGATAACGGGTCAGTTGTTAACAATCGATCTAACTCTAGAAGCTGTATTACATGTTCCCCTGTTGAAGTGTAACATGTTATTCATTAGTAAGCTGACACATAACATGGATTGCGTTGCTCATTTTTATTCTGATGTTTGTGTCTTTCAGGATCGCGTTCGGGGAGTATGATTGGAACTGCTAAGCGAGTAGCCGAACTCTACTTCTTCCAAGATAAAAGGTACGGAGAATGAGGACACTTCTCTCAGTAATTGTAGTTTTTCTCAATCCACTAAATATCCTATTATGTTGCAACATTATCGTTTAAGTCATCCTAATTTTTTAATATTTAAAACAATTGTATTTGTAGTGTTTACTAATAAAAATATTGCTAGCGTCAAATGTGAGATTTGTTAATTAGTTACAGATCATCTTGTTCCTTATCCACCCCACCCTTGCACACCTTCCGCTTCTTTTTCACTTATGTACGGTGACTTGTGGGGACCTTATCGCACTTCCAGATACACTAATAAACAGTTGTTCTGTGTCTTCATGGATGATCACACTCAAATGATGTGGGTCTATGTTTTGATTTTCATTCCATTTTGACCCATTCAAAACGCCAATTCAAGTTCTTCGAACATACGATGGTAGTGAATTTTTCACTCTACCATCCTAATATGTAAGGGTATCATCCATCATAGCTCACGTACAAACGCTCTTTAACAAAATGGGATAGCCGAGAAAAAAAAACTGATACCATCTAGAAGTGGCTCGCCTCATTATGTTTTAATCTAATGTGCCGAAAAATTTTTGGAAAAATGTCATGTTTATTGTCACCTATCTCATCAATAGAGTCCCCACAAAAGCTCATAACTTCAAACTCCATTAGCCATCTTGATGTCATGTTTCCCTTTCAATCAGTTCTTCACCACCCTTGAACCCAAGCTTGATCTCAGACCTATAAGATGTATCTTCCTTAGATATTCTGACACTCAAAAAGGCTATCGATGTCTTGTCCTATCTGTTCTTCACCACCCTTGAACCCAAGCTTGATCTCAGGCCTATAAGATGTATCTTCCTTGGATATTCTGACACTCAAAAAGGCTATCGGTGTCTTGTCCTATCACAAATAAACATTATGTGAATGTAGATGTCTCCTTCCATGAAAATGTTCACTATTTCCACATCAATGCCTCAAGTGAGGGGGAGCTTGATTTCTTGGACACTATTCCTTATCTGACCCCAATAGATATTTCTCCAATCACCATATCCGAGGAGCCCTTTGTCCCTCTGGATCCGCCACCTAACGAACAACCAGAACTTCCTCTCATCCTCCATGTCTAAACTCGACGCACTTATACCGATGTTCCTACTCTAGAGACCGCTACCTCTTTACATTACCTAGAATTCACTCCAAGCTACATCCCCAAAACTAACCTCACTTTGAATGAGGAGGTGAGTTTTCCTATTGAAGTATGTAATCAGGCAAGCTCCCTTTATTCCATGAAAAAATATATCTTTTTTTACAGTGTAGCGCCAACCTACAAAGCGTTTGCTAATGTCTCGACGAATTATCATCTCTCATCCACTATTGAAGCAGCATTAGCTGACCCTTTCTGAAAAGCTACAGTAATGGATGAGATGAATGCCTTCAACGAAATCATAAATGGGATGTTGTGGACCTTCCTCCAGGTAAGAATGTCGTGGGGTGTCACTGGATTTTTAGCCCCAAGTTTAACTTCGATGGATCCTTTGAATGCAACAAGACTCGGTTAGTCGCCAAAGACTATTCACAAACATATGAAGTTGATTATGAGGAGGTATTTGCTCCGATTGCTAAATTAAACACCATTTGGGTCCTACTTTACCTTGTTGTCCCTTGTTCTAGTTGGAAGAAAGCTTTTCTAAATGAGGATCTCACAGAAGAGGTGTACATGTGCCTCCCTCCAGACTTCGACTCTACTTTCTCCTGAGGACAAGTGTTCTGACAGCGAAGATACCTCTACGGGCTAAAGCAATCCCCAAGGGCCTAGTTCGGCAAGTTCATAAAGGCGATAATGGGTTATGGTTTTTCACAGACCCAATGAGATCATACTCTCTTCTTTGGGCATTCCTACAATGGCTAAATTGCTATGCTTATTGCCATTGTGCTCACACATGATGATCTATCAACATTGGACTCTCTGAAATGCATTCTTGCTACTTCATTTGAAATGAAAAACTTGAGATCGCTCCGGTACTTCTTAGGCATGGAAGTTGATTGGTCATCTCAATGCATTTGTCTGTCTTAGCGCAAATATGTGATTGATCTATTGACAAAGAATAACCTTCTCCTTTGCAAACCAGTGGTTACCCCAAAGGATCTCAAAGAGAAATTAGCTGATGTTCCCAATACGATTCCGGTGAACAAGGCTCACTATCAATGTCCAGTGGGGAAACTCATTTACCACGCCCATACTCACCTCGACATTTGTCACACAATAGGTATTGTGAGTCAATTCATGCATGATAACTATGAGCGTCATCTCCGAACTGTCCACGTGATCATTCACTACTTAAAAGACACACCAGATTCAGGTTTGTTTTTCTCGCGCCACACCTCTCATTCTTTTGTTGTTTGTACGGACGCAGATTGAGTCAGGTCCATCCATGATCGACGATCTTAAGTTATTCCTCATTCATTTGGGGAAATCTTGTCATGAAGAAAAGAAAAAATAGTTGGTTGTGGCATAGAGCAGTGTTAAAGTCGAGTTTCACTTTATGTCCTTGAATATTTGTGAAGCTCTCTAGTTACGCATCATGCTCCACGATATGCCGGTATCTATTCCTGACAACCCCAACAACTACTAACACTGTAATGATAATTTAATTCAATTCACAATCTCCACCTAAGTGTTAGGGTTCCTACGCAAGTACACGTATTGCTTTCGTAATATAGGGCTCTACTTGAGTCCGGAATATTAATCCCACAGGAAAGGTGGCAGAGGCTTCGTAGTAATAACAACCTAAGGGTGAATTCTAGCATACTTCTTTCAGGTCCTAGTTTGGATGATCGCTAAATATGTTTTTCTAACAACTACTTCTAAGTATATTTCTACTCCTAAGTTAAACTTACCCAGATCAATTAAAAAGGTGAAATTTAAGACTGATCTTGTGATTTCCTAGGTACATTATAGGTGTTAATCATAAGAATTGTAGTGTGGTAGTGACAACAGGAGCATAAGACTCATTTACTCTATTTTGAGTACATAAATGAGTATGATTCAAATTTAGGTAATTGTTTTCGTCTGTCACCCGTGAAACTCATAATTCAAACTATATCGATACGCATCTCCCTAAGTTTCATTGCCTCATGACTCATCTTTCATAGCTGTTTGCATAATGTGAATATTCTATGTTGTTTCGCCGCTGCGCTTTCGAGTTTTAATAAGTCACAATGAATTTTAACAAATTATATGGCCAATACAACATGTACATTAAGTTTAGAGATATACTCATCATATGAAACAAAAGATCAATTCAAAGCATTCACATCCATACAAATCTAACATATCTATCACAAGAGAAAAATATAGGAAATCTACTCACTACACATGATAAGCACCAAAGAAAACTTCATTCAATCTAAGCAAATTAATCAAATATGTGTTTACAACAATAATTAAATAAGGTTACACACGATCCTTAGCTTTTATCCTATGAAAAGAGAAGCAAACTCCACTGGACGACGTTTTCCACGGTGCTACACAAGATGCTGTCGTAAACCCCTTACAAATTCTCTCAAATTTCTCCTCAAATCTCTTTAGAACAAGAATTCCTACCGCCTACTGTCCTTGGAGAATTCCAGTACTTAAAACTTCTTCCCTACTCCTAAGATTGTCGAAACTCCCCATTTGAACCGTCAACACCCGTAAAATAACTCCCGAAGTCGTGCAGCAAGTAATTGTATGAACTGCAACATCTAAGCGCCCAGTCTCCGACGCCCAAGCGTCGTGCTCTCTGTCTGCAACACCTAAGCGCCCAAAATTGGGCGCCTAGACGTCAGACCACAATAAGCATATTTGTTCCATTTGGTTTCATTTCACTCTGATTCAGTACAAATTTATTTAAATGCTCCTACCTGTTATACCTGCACCATAAACATAAAAATATCTTCCATTAAATTGCAGTTTCATTCGCAAACATATGTAAAATAAAGAAGAAATTAATTATATACAAAGACATCTCAAATTCCCCCAAACTTATCATTACTCGTCCTCAAGTAACACTTCAACATTAAAATCCAAATATATTGATTTGAGGTAGTGGATTTCTTTAGGATTTCCTACAATTTCGCTCTAGGAATGTTGTAGTATAACCTAGAAGAAGTTATAGTTGATCAAACTAAAACTAGAGTATAAGAATATGTAATATTAAACTTATGAATCCTGATTTTCTATCTAGTTCAAAATTAATTGTAATTTGTTAAACTTAGGTTTTCTAGAAAATATAAAATTAGAATTTAAAAACTCTGTTTGTAAGAGTTTTACTAATACTTCTGGAAATAATAACAAGTTCAGGATTTTTTCTAATTCTTTTTTCTTAAGAAAATTCAAGTGAAACCAATTTTTTATTAGATTCTCCTCAAGCTTCTCCTCTTTTTTTATTTTCAAGAACTTTTTAATCCTTACTTTTTGTGAGAATTACTATATCTGGATAGACCTTACTTCTTGGAGCCTCCCCCAGCCAATTCCAATCACTCTATTGCCTTGATCCCCCCTGTGTGTCCCTAATTTTGAGCTTGAAAATTAGGGCAGAAATAGGACATCCCTGAAAACTCCACCAAACTTCAATTTCTTGTGCCCACACCTTCACAACAACAAGAGAAGATAAAGCCCCATCAAATTACCCTCTGAAATAACCTCTACAATATCTATAGACTAACACCCAAAATTGGTCTTGATCAAAATCATACCTAGGACTTACACCAAGACTAGAGGCTTAATCCCTAGTCTCCTTACATCCCAACGAATGTGCCATGATCCTCTGATTGATGCTTCACTTATCAGAGCCAAGTATAAAACTTATCTTATTTCTGAGCCTATTTAAACTCTCCATTTTTTTTGAGTTGATTTCATGGCATCATAACCATATGGATATGTTCCTCTAGTCTATACGAGCATTTTAAGAAAAAAATTATCTAATTTGGATAAGAAATGAGAAAGAACTTAAGGCTAGAAGATGGACGGTTCTTGGGCTAAGCTATCAGGGAAGATGACGGAGCGTCGTTCGATCGCACATGTATCGGCTGGATGGTCGAGATCATGTCGGAAAGCGCTTCGAAACATAAACCGCAGGCCGAGTTAGTGCTAAGGTGGACGTCGGTGTTGAATGGAAGCGCGCCGCATGGAGTTTCGGAGCCCCCATAGGTTGAGGTGGCCCCGCATGTTTAAATAGATAAATAGGGATTTAATTAATTCAGAAAATGATCCCTAACTTAAAAAATTCATATCTTATTGTATAAAAATCACAAAAATAAAATAAAAATACCCTCTTACGTAGTGAACAAATGAGAATAGTGCAAAATTAACTTTAAGTTCATGTGATGCATATTTTATTTGTAATTAATTAAACACTGATTTGGATGTTTTGGTTATCCATGCATGTAGTAGTCACACTATGGCTTCAAATTTTAGTATGTTGTTGTCTCTATCTTAAAAAACTTTCTTTGATTTTTCCAAAGTCAGAGAAGTTCCCTAGAAAGAGAATCATATTTTTCAAGTTTATGTGCATTGTTTGCTTAAAATAATCATGGAAATTAGCATGTTGCTTAGAAAAATCCTAGAAAATTTTAGAATGTTTATGATGACCCGACAACCCTTAGAAAAAATTTTCATCAGTCAAGTCATTCAAAATAAACCTAATCTTTAATAACCCTAAATCACTAAAATAATTAATTTTGAAAAATAAAAACAACAAAATGACTTGATTTTTAATCTCCACTGCTTTTTAGAATCTAGAGAACTCACCATAGAAATTTCAAAGCATTTTAGGTTCATTTGATAACTTAAATTAATTTTTCAGGTTAATTAAAATTTTTGGCACTAAAATGATTTTTAGAAATTAAAATATAACTTGAAAAATTATAAAACTTAGTTTTTTGAGTTCTCTTTGATTAGAGGTTTTTTCTAAAAATAAAATGATATTTAAAATAAAAACTTGATTTTTAGCCTATTTTACATATTTAAATAATTAAAAATCCCTATAAATCTCAAAAAATAATAAAACTCATGGAAATGTTCTAAAATGCTTTTTAAGCACTTAGGAAGAATTAAAATATTTTTCATAATTTTATAAAGAAAGAAACTAAATTTCAAAGCTAAAAAATAATTTTTAAAGGCTAAAAATGAGTTTTCACCAAAATTAATTCCAATAAATCAAATAAAACTCACAAAATAATAAAATTTTCTCCTCTATGTTATTTGACCTCAGGAAGATTTTTTGGAAAATACAAAACTTAATTTTCCTCATTTAAAAAATTTGATATTTAAGAAATACCTCAGAACTTAAACTAATTCTTAAAATTCAAATAAAACTCAAAAAGTTATGAAATTTTGTCTAAAGACTTCTCTAGTCTAAGTCTACCTCGAGTAAAAATTAGATCAGATTAGGATTTATATTGGTCAAGTTAGGAATTTTCTTTGAAGAATCCTATTTTTGCATGACAATAATTATATAAATTAAATTAAGTGTTCAAAAATCACATTTTCTCATCTGATGTCTTAATTGACCCATGAATGAGGTAAGATAAAATTTCTAAAGTCATTTGGATTAAATTTGACAAATTATGAAGTGTTAGAGCCTTTGGGGCAAATGTGTAATTTGGAAAATTTAGCATTAATTAACATTTAGACTTAATTCAAGGAGGGAAATGGGTAAACTCTGATCTTAATTTGGATGTTTGAAACACAAGGGGTCAATTAGTAGAAACCAACCTCACTTTCTTAATTGAAAAGATAAGTTAATAAATTTCTAAAATTTTTTAGAATTTGGAAGTTTTTTAAAATAAAATGAACCTAGGACTTAGGGGTATGACTTTTGAAGTCAATAATTAATCAATTTAATACCCCTATTTTGATTTTCAAATGAAATTTAAATCATGAATCATGACCACCTAAAGCTTAACCTTTTCAAAATTAAGTAAGATACTCACTTAGGTCTTAAGGGCTTAGTAGCGATTTAGGCTAAATGAAGGCTGATTAAATGAGGATTAGAAAAACAAACTTGATTAAAATTAGAACATCTTTCAAACACTACAAGCCCAAATCAAAATTTGGCGAAGTGTTCCAATAACACTAATTTACCTCTTTAAGAGTCTTCACCCACATAATCTTCAAAATTAAATTACAGATGATAATTACCTTATTCTTAGAGATAATTGAGACATCAATGTTCATTGAGAATTAGGGTGTTTACAGGATGAATTATTAAGCAACATAGAAAGTTTAAAGGAACTCGGGATTTTCCACCAGGCAGCGAGAGAGTAGCACGGACCTACTTCTTTCTCTAGATATGTTGGATACCTCGGAGATCTACTAAACTTATTATATTTTTCTTGGCAACATCATCCTTAATTAAACTTGCATGCTAAATAGGTACGCTGACATGACCGACAGATTCTTACGAACGACGAGATTTGGATTTCGGTGACCAACAGATTCTTACAGGCAACTCTCCAACCGAAAATAACGTCGACAGCTTCTGGTGACTCCACTGGGGACAAGCTTTTCTCTCCATTCAAATCAAGGAATATTATCTTCACACATCAGTAATGTGTCCATGTCCCTTTTGGACAAAATTACCCTTCTTCCGTTAGCATAATTTACCCATTTCTGTCTTGGGAAAGTACAGCTAACTCCTAGGACTTCAGGACTAGCTGTTCAACCATCTTTTAACAGAGGGGTTCAGAAGGACATTAAGGACACTTTAAATTTTCATGTGGGGCCGGATCCCCAATAGGTGTGTCGGTGGACTAGTTCACCTGGGCATTGCCTGTCACTAAATGGATCACGTACTGGGTCCTAAAATACTTCACATCTCCCTTCTAAATTTGATTTACTACTTTTAAAATTATATCGAATCGCGTTGTGCTGCGTGCACTTTGAAATTTTCTTACATTAATTAAAATTTACACCTCTTAATTTTTCTTAAGAAAACTTAAAAAAAATACCCATAAATTAAGGCCCGCCAGGTGTACAGATCAACCTCTACTTTCTGTGCTTGCATAACAGTGACTTTATATATGCTTTAAAATATAAGTTTTTAATACTACTACTAAAAGATTTAATTCCTCAGCAACAACACCAAAACTTAATAACAATTATAGATTCGATAAAGATGTATGTATAAAATATTCAATAATTGTAAAGTCACTCTTATCAACGCAAGTATACTTATCGCTCAAGTAATATAGGGTTCTAATGGAGTCCTAGATATCGATCCCACAGGGAGTAATATTAGAACTATGAACTAAGATTTTAGAAAAGCAATACTTTAATCACAACAATGGAATTCAATTTGCTTATCTGTCACTAATAGGCAATTGAAATAAATATGTAATTTTAATAACTATTAAATAATTAATTATACTAACGAAGGTTCTAATGTGATATTCAATATATAAGAAAACATCCTTCTCCTTGTCAAGAAATTATAGTGAATCGATAATGTGAATCAGTTCAATTGTATTGTGCCAAATAGAAGCATACCCATTATTCACCCTTTGGTCCAAACATAAAGAATATTGACTAATCCTATGCATGTTTACTGAATCTGCGGCTAAGCTGGGAGAATACCGGCTCTCACTTCAGAGCTCCCACGTTCCCCTCTCCTGAGGGCTAACATCTACACTTTAGCACCTAAACGATAGGACCAAATTGGGGATTTTAGTCTGTCACTCTAAAATCTCCAATTCTACGCCCGATAATTTTATTTCCCTATTTATTTTGACCCAAATTCCAAGAGTTTTGACCTCTCTGAATCTTGGATGTAACCTTAACTTTAGTTATAAAACTCAACATATTTATCAAATCAATTGGCCAGATTGAAAGTAAATTAAGATCAAAATGAAAAGATCATTAAAATTTTCTTTAACATTTTCATGGCTCAACCAATTCAAATCACCATTTCACAAATCTTAAGACAAGGAGAAAGACAGAGAAAACTACTCAGATCTTATGGGGAAAACATGACAAAACTCAAAATTCATATATAAAATTAAATTCATACAAACTACAACAAAAAATAAACTTATCTCTAATTTATCCCTAAGCAAACTCCTCGAAGTTGCTCTGAATCTCTTCCTTTCTTTACAGCACAAAGAATACCTCTTCGAAGTGGCAAGGAGGAAGAAATCTCTCACTTTCCCTCCACTCTTACAATCTCTTGAAGAATTCCTCACGATTTTGACTCTCTACACTTTTCTCACACTTCAACTTTTAGCCTCTCTCCCTTTTATTTTCGACAAAAGGCTTCTCTTTAAAGATGTGGATAAGTTTTCCAAAGAGTTGTCTAATCACCCCTACAAAATTCGTCATCAACCAATGCATAGTTGGACATAACCGCCAAGCTCATCGTTGGTGGCCTCGAGGGTGCCGTCGGCTGGCCTTGTAAGTGAATTAATTCTGGAGTCTTGCAAAAAGTCCATCGTCAGCGCCGTTGGGTTCGCCGTCCGAGCCCTAGTTCAAATCTTCACATTTTGCTCCTTTTAACTCCAAATTTGCTCCTTTTTGCATCTTTTTGCTCCAATGACCCTAATTCATTGTTCTTGCAACAAAACATCAAAAATACCTTTCTTTAAAGTACAATATCATAAAAAATAGTATAAAATAGGTATGAAAATCTCAACATATTTTCCTTTGGTCAAAATCTCCCAAACTTAACTATTATTTGTCCTCAAGTAATTTTAGTACTATGTAATAGTTATGATCTATTGTAGTAAAGTTTCAATTCAGAAATACTATAAGTTTGATTTAGATAAATATCATGGTGAGATTTTTAAAAAAAAATCAAGTAATTAAATTAACTCTGTAGCTACAAGATTATCTAGCCATCAAGTTTAAGAGTTCTAGTCTTCTATTCATTTCAAGAATGATT
>NW_018164922.1:148517-154235 GCF_001263595.1 Phalaenopsis equestris
ACTTCTTGAGAACTCTACTAGTAAAAGATCTATTCCATAAATATAAGTTCAGGAATGTATTTCGGTTTTATCTTTAGGTAGGTCCAATGAAGCCAATTTTTAATTAGGCATATCCTCAGGCTTCTCCTCACCTTCATATTTTTTTCTTTCTTTCTTTTCTCTTTTTCATTTGGATTGCTTTCAATCCTATATATTTTTCTTTTCTTTTCAGGGATTGTTGTCAACTCTTTCTTTTTTCTTTTTTAAGTGAGGATTACTATATGTGGATAGACTTTAATGATTTTGAACATCACCATTCTTTACCTAAATTTGAAACTCAAAGCATTCCTTTACCCTACAAATATTTCATAGCTTTTACATCATTGAGCCCCAATCTTTTCTTCTCAAATGATTTTCCAGATTCTTAACACCTCAAAATATAATTTTCTTTACTTTAAATAGTTAACTTTAATCTTATTCTCTTATACTAAATATCTTAAGTTACAAAATGAATTTTCATTACAAAAATAATTCTTTAAATGTACCATAATATTTAAATAGCTACAAAATATAGTTACCTGAACTAAATTCACTACATTAAATCATATTAATAATTTTTGAAAATAATTAAATAGAGGACATCTAATAGTTAATATTTTTCTTCCCTAAACTTAAATTTTTCAATAAAAAATAATACAGGTCCAAAGAAAAACTCTAAATATAAATCATACCTCAGTATTTTAGGCATTTTAATCATTTTGAAATTTTTGCAGTCCTTCTCAAAATTTCTACTTCACCTGGTCTGTAACATTAAGAGGTTTCTACACATATAAATCATTAGAGAAATTGTTGGGGAAAAAATTTTGAAATAAGTACAAAACTAAAACATGAAACAAACACAATATTTTACTAACACATCCACAATACTAAACAAAATAAATACAATTAAAATGCAAAATAAAAATCACATTACAATACAATTCACAAAGTACTAATCAACATCCATTATACAGCACATGCAAATTTTAACTTCCACATTAACTTTATAACAAAAATTAAAAATTATCCAAGTACAACATAACAATAAAAATGAAAGTACAAACACACACAAACATCCATTTCTATTATAAGTTATTACAAAAATAAAAGTACAAGTACAAGTACAACAATTACTATCAGATATCAAAATCCTAAACTATGTCTTCGTCTCCTTGATCAGTAGGTGGATTGGCCTGATAATGAGTATATCGGGAGCACTCAGGGAAAGTAACATCAGACTCACCTATGTAGTGTCGGGCTTGAGCTTCGTAGTAAGCTATCTCAAAATTTGAATGCCTTTGAAGGTATTCACTATCAATCATGTCAACGTTCTAAACCTCCAATCCTTTTATTTTTTAATTCTATACTCTTCTATTGTAAGGTCAACTCCTTCATGAAGTCAGTTAGAGTAGGGGAACTAGAAGGTGGAAGGTCATAACTTGTAGAGGGGACATCTCTACTAGTAAAAGGTTCTTGACTCCTACTCTCAGTTCTCCATTTCTCATGGAATTCATAAGTTTTCAAATTAGTTTTACTAAAGGGTTTTATAGGGTAAATCCATTCCTCATCACCTCCAGTTTTCACGCCAGAAAGTTGGGAAAGTGCATAAATAAGACCACGATGTCCTAGACCTCCACTTGTTTCAATCCTTATCGTAGTCATTATATTCTTAAAAATAATTCTCCCCACATTTATTTTTCTATTATTCTGAATATAGAAATTCAGAATAGCTCTATCACTTGTTACCTCACTATGGTGATAAGTCGGTAATAGAGTAGAGGAAAAAAAATAGTGCCACGCTTTAGGGGTGACATTCAACATGTGAGTAGAAAAAATTACTATTTCTCGTTGCTTTATCTTTTGCTTAATCTTCCACGTTCCTTTCCCATCAGTGAGAAAGTTAATAAAATCATTTAGGGGGCCTTCCATCGCACTGAAGGATTCATAATGACAGCTATAAGAGTCTGGGACTTCGTAAAAGGTGTTAACACGAGCGACATTAAATTCAACAGAAAATTCCCGCACTTGAACGATTCCGTCTTCATAATAGAATATGTTGGCATAGAATTCTTTCACAATATTAGCAGCAGCCTTATTGGTGGTATAACAGAAGTTTTCCCACCTCCGTTTGGTAATAACTCATTCATTTTCTCCTCCCGGACACTCAAAAACTCGATCTTGTATGCATTTCTTTCCTTCAAACACTGAAGTGAATCTTGATCGAGCCTTCGCATTGATGAAGCGACACTCGTCAAACTCAAGTCGTCTCTTTTATCGTGAAGCCATTTAAATTTAATCACAATTATAGAAAAATTCCAAAATATACTTCAAATATGCAAAAAATGGCTTCTAAGAGTAATTCTAAGAGTTCAACACTATGTTCCATGAACTTCTTCCCAATATTTTCTTCACATTCTCAAATTTTTCGGATCACCTCAATGTGGAAGAAATTCATGGTGAAAATAAAATATTTTTAGCTTGGAGTGAAACTCTTACCTAGAGATGATCCAATCTGGTGTCTAAATGCCTTGAAATTGCCTCCCAATCTAAGATCTCTCAAGCCCTAGGTGAAAAGCTCTCAAGCCCTAGATAAAAAATTGCGTTTTTAAAAGGAAGGGGATGATGAATAGTGGCGGTTGACTGGTCAAAATCGCTGTTAAAGGTGTTTTTTCGGGATCTGGCCTTCAGCGGGGTATTCGGCGCCGTTGGCATGCAATATTGAAATTATATCCTAAGTCTTAGGAAAAGTCCGCAGTAGGTCGGGTCGAGGGCGCCGTCAGTGGGCTCTATTGATTTGGTTCAATTCCCTATTTTTTTGCAATTTTGATCAATTTCATGCCTCAAAAATATCCGTTCAATCATTGTATACATAATTTTAAGTGATTAAATGATGTACTTATCACAAATAAACTAACACAACACAAAACGTCAGAATTATAAATATAAATTTCAAGAGTTACAATTTACGTTACATAACACCTAGGTTTGATATGTTCTCAACCTCAATACATTAATTCAGTGTCGCAATCCAAGCCACAACACTCAAAATGCTGGAAAAAAAAACATCCTATACTTAGTCTCAACTATAAATAGATCTAAAAGCACAATTCTAAAGCAAAGCAAATACAAAGTTCAAAACAAATTACATACATAGACAAACAGGTAACAATATAAATCTACTACTCCTCAGATTCAGTATTAAATTCTCCTCTGAGATTACCCATTGATTGCACATGTACGAAGAGGTTATAGAAGGGGCGGTATGAAAATTCTTCAGTAGAATCCTCTTCTATCAATTTCATCCTCCTCATCAGTCGTATCTAACAATATTCTATATGTCCAGAGTGAGAAAAATGTTCTTTCATCCTCCAGTCTAGATGATCGAAGAAATCAGAGATATTATTAATTGCATTCATGACATTTTGTACCTCCTTCTCCAATTTCTTGATTCTGCACAGGATCACCAGAGTCTTGTCCGGAACTAAAGGTTGGATCGGCAGTGAATTCTAAGATGATTGATCTATTATAATAGTCATGTCATTTTCATCTTCAAAAGCTGGGAATCTCTCAGTTGGGTCCAAAGGCTTCCAAAGTAGAAGTGCATTTTCCCAATTTTCATAGGAAACTTAGAACTGACTACAAAGTGAGAAAATTGTGGAAGGGTGTCCAAGCCCATAAGTTGATCCATGAACAATCAGGCCCAAAACCGACTTCACAATTATTGATCCAATATCGATCGACAGTTTCATTTGGATGCAGTAATTCAGAATAGCACTTTCTTTATAAACTTTATCGATATACATTGTCGATATCATTTTTTCAGAAATAAAGAAGTGCCAGTGTTTTGAAATGGGATTTAGGAGTGTCACAGAAAAACTAACATACCCATTTTCCCACTACCTGTTTTCTTTCATTTCCCAGTCTTCAGTTTCATCCATCAAATATTGGTAGTTCTCATTCATCTGGTTTCTTATCGGGACGAAGTTGGAATAATGATAGACAAGAACATTCTCGATCATGTATAATTCATTGATCCATGCAGGAGTGAAAGTTATCCATCTACCTCGCAGATAAACGACTCCTTGGTTGATTTCATGCAAATTTGCATAAAATTCCTTTACCATAGGAACAACCACAGTGGAGGTAGCATAGCACAACACTTTTAATCTTTGCCGCACTATCATCTCTTCAATTATCATAGAGGGATTCATCAATCAGCAATTTACGAATCCTCGTTCCTTGATTAATCTTTAATTTGCTAGTACCTTGTTGAAGATTCGCTACGCTTCCGCTCTAATGAATTTTCTCCAGTTGAACACTTGCATTCTGGGATTATCAGGGGAATTGGTTGCCATAAGAATGAAATTGGTGGAGTTTTACTTTGTTTTTGGGGGAAGTATGAACTTAGGAAATCAAATTTTTGAGTTTAAAAGGGGTTTAAAGGGGTTACCCCCCGCATAAAAACAGCCATTCAAACTCCAGAAACTGCCATCTCATCGATGTCACCGTCGGCGGAGTCAAGGGCGTCGTCGGCAAGCCTTCTGTAATTAATTTTTTGAACTCTCAGAAAAAGCTGTCGGCGGCGGCGTCAATGGCGCCATCGACACCCAAGCAAAAATAGCACAATTTTGCTTTGGTCTGAATGTGTTCCAATTTTTCTTTATGAATCCAATTTTTATGATGATTCAAGGGTAAATAAGAGTATTAGAGCTCAATATTACCACAAACTAACGATAATTTCAAATTAAAAAACTACTAAAATCGCAATAAAAATAAAAATAACTATCGGTTGCCTCCCAAAAAGCGCTTGGTTTAACATCGTCCGCTTGACCTATTCGGGTTTATTCAGGTTGATTGATCATTAAAACCTCTTTATAATTTGGTCTTTTACCCTTAAAATATGGTTTTAATCTGTTTCCATGTACTTTAAATCTATTTCCAGTCTTCTGATCTTCAATTTCAATAGCTCCGTAAGTATAAACTTGAGTCACAGTAAAGGGTCCTAACCAGCGAGACTTCAATTTCCCAGGAAATAACTTCAGCCTAGTGTTGTAAAGAAAAACTTCATATCCTGGTTCAAATTTGGTTAATCTTCCGATCATGCCATAACTTTAGTTTCTCCTTATAAATTTTGTTGTTATCTTATGATTCATTTCTTAATTCTTCCAATTCATTTAATTGTAACAATCTCTTCTTACCAGCATCTTTCAAATTACAAATGAAATCTTTAATCGCCCAATGCGCTTTATGCTCCAATTCTACTAGTAAGTGACAAGTCTTTCCAAAAATCAGTCTGTAAGGAGTCATTCCAATAGCACTTTTATAAGCAGTCCCCCATAATGCCCCATCCAGTCTAGTGGACCAATCTATTCTACTAGGGTTTACAGTCTTTTCAAGTATTTGTTTAATCTCTTTATTAAAAATTTTTGCTAACCCACTGGTTTGAGGATGATAGGCAGTAAAAATTTTATGAATAATATTAAACTTTTCTGCCAATCTATGAATATATTTATTCCTAAAATGGGATCCTCCATCAGTGATAATCATTCTAGGTATTCTATCTCTAGTGAAAATATTTTTCATTAAAAATCTTGAAACACTTTTAGCGTCACAACGAGGTAAAGCATGTGCTTCAATCCACTTTGAAACGTACTCTACTGCAATTAATATATATAAGTTCCCAAATGAAGGAATAAATGG
>NW_018164922.1:154898-173739 GCF_001263595.1 Phalaenopsis equestris
TTTAATAACTCAAAGGCATTTAAACAGTCTTCAGTAAACTTAAATTTCTGGTCCTTTTCTAAAAGTTGGCATAGAGGTTTAGTAATTTTTGAAAAATCTTTAATAAAACGCCTGTAAAAACCAACATGTCCAAGAAAACTCCTAACATCCCTTACATTAGTAGGAGGTGTTAGTTTAAATATAACATGAATTTTTGTAGGGTCTGTTTCCATACCATCTTCCTAAATTTTATGCCCTAATATAATTCCACGTGCAACCATAAATTGACATTTCTCCCAATTTAGAACAAAATTAGTTCTTTCGCATAACTATAAAACTTTTTCAAGATAATTTAAGCATGCGACAAATGATGTTCCAAATACATAGAAATCACCCATAAATACTTCCAATCCATCATCAATTAACTTACTAAATATAGACATTATACATCTCTAAAATGTTACAGGTGCATTACATAATCCAAAAGACATTCTTCAAAAAGCAAAAGTTCCAAAAGGACTAGTAAACGTTGTTTTTTCTTGATCCTTAGGAGCAATAGGAATCTGATGGTAACCGATATATCCACCTAAAAAATAAAAATATTTCTGCCCAACAAGTCTATCTACTATTTGGTCTAAAAAGGGTAAAGGGAAGTGATCTTTTCTGGTGGCAGTGTTCAATTTTCTATAATCAATGCAAAAACTTTTCTGATAGGTATTAATTCATTATTCTCTTTTGTTTCAACAGTCAGTCCTCCTTTCTTAGGAACACAACTAAATGGACTTACCTACGCACTACCTGAAATAGGATATATAATTCCAGTGTTTAACCACTTCAAAATTTTCTTTTTAACTACTTCTTTCATCATTGAATTTTATCTCCTTTATGGATCAACTCTTGGTTTATATTGTTCATCTAGTATAATTCTGCGCATATAGATCGAAGGAGTGATTCCCTTAATATCAGCTAAGATCCAACCAAAAGTTTTCTTATATCTTTTTAATGTATCAAACAGTCTTTGCTCTAGCAAATCATTTAATTCTGAAGATATAATAACAAGTAATGTAGATAAGTATCCTAGAAACACATACTTCAAGTGGTTAGGCAATATTTTCAACTCAAATTCAGGTGGTTTTATAATTGACGGAAATAGATTCTTATCAGCATTTTATATAATATCTAGCATCTCAAATAATCTTTCTTGAACATAATCTAATTTTTATTTTCTATTTCATCCAAAATAACTTCATCACTATCTTCAAATTATTCTTTCTTTTCAAAATGTTCTTTAAAATTTTCATTCAATAGATGTTCACTAATTTCCATGCGAAAACATTCATTATCTCTTTCAACAGCACGGTATTTCATAGATTTTGTAATGTTAAAAGTCACTTCATGATCGTTAACTCTCATTGTCAATTCTTTTTTTTTAGCATCTATCATAGCTTTTCCAGTAGCTAAAAATGGTCTCCCTAAAATAATAGGTATTTCCTTATCTTCCTCCATATCTAAAACAATGAAATGCATAGGGAAGTTAAACTTATCAACTTTTACTAACACATCTCTTATAACTCTCTTAGGATATGGGAAAGATAAATTTATCAACTTTTATTAACACATCTCTTATAACTCTCTTAGGATAAGTAACTGATCGATCCGCTAACTAAAAGTTGGCTCCCAAATCACATAAAGCTCTTCCATAAAATTTTTCACCAATGGCACACGGTATAGTGAAACTGTCAGGATCTTTTAATCTTTCAGGAAGCGTTTTCTAAACAATTGCACTACACTCTTCGCTAAGTGCTAGAGTTACGTTATCAGTGAACTTACTTTTCTTGTTCAGAATATCTTTCATAAATTTCACATAACTGGGTATTTTCTCTAAAGCTTCTACGAAGGGAACATTTACAGTTAACTTCTTAAGAATTTTTAAAAATTTTAAAAAAATTTTATGTAATTTGTGTTGCTTCAATCTTTGAGGAAATGGTGGTGGAGGTTTTCCCATAGTAATTTTCATTGGTGTAAGTGGATATTCTAAATCTGGGTACTCATGATCCTTTTCTTTGTCAGTATCCACTTTCTCTTTTCAGTTTCTATTTCTTTTTGTACTCTTATATCCAATTCTTTTCCACTTCATAATTGTATCGCTTTGATTTGTTCTTTTCCTTGATCTTTAGGATTTAGTTCCATAAGTTCCACAGTACTAGGAAAAGTTCCCAATGTTCGGTTCCTAAGCGTAGTGACGATATGCCCTAATTGATTTTCAATATTCTTAATAGCAGTTCCTTCATTTTGTAACTAATTTCCTAGAATTTGTAATTGATTTTCTTGATTCTGCAATTGTTGACCCATGTTTAATATCATCTCTTCCATAGACAACTTCTTTTCCTTAATTTGAGTGTTACTGTTAAATCCTGGAGGATAAGAGGTTCTATAGTTAACATTTCCATGGTTGAAAGAGTTTCCTAATGGGTTCACTGGGTTGTTTGCCCATTGTTGATTTGTAGAAGAATTGTTATTCCAATTAAAATTTGGATGATTCTTCCAACCTGCGTTATAATAGTTTGAATAAGGGTTGTTAGGTCTATTAATAGCATTTAAAGTCTCATATGAATGTTGAACATCCAATTTCCCAGATGAATTCTCTTCCATCATAGGAGGTGTTGGAGAATAATTCATCCCATAATGATCTAATTTCTTTGATATTGCATCAATCTGTGAAGCCAACGTAGATATTGCATCAAAATCATGAACAATAGCTACGTATTTAGGATTTACCCTTTCAGAGGGCCATTGAAAATTGTTGGTAGCCATCTCTTCTATTAATGAATAAGCCTCATCAAAAGGTTTTGACATTAACGACCCCCCAGCCACAACATCTATAATCAATCTAAGTGATCCTAATAATTTATTATAAAAAGTTTGAATTATCAACCAATCTGGTAATGAATGATGAGGGCACTTCTTAAGAAGATCTTTAAATCTATCCCAAGCTTCATATATCGACTCTTCATCATTTATCCCTAAGTGAAAAAGGAAAAAGTCTAAGTGTAGCGACATCATTTGAAACTCTGTCATATTTAAAGGTACCACACAGTTCTAAAAAACTAGCGAGGTGTAAATTAGGATCTTCATTAGGTGTACCTTCGATATGATTGTTTGGTACCATTTGGATAATAGCAAGTTTAAGCTCAAATGAATTAGCAGCTACATCAGGATTTTGGATAGATAAGTGAATTTCATCTGCTGTAGGATTTGCATAATCTTGTAGGGGTCTAGGTTGGTGTTAATTTTCTCTTCATTGATTGTTCATGTTGTTTTCCATTGTATCAGAATTTCTTGGTTCTCTTCTCAATCTTCTAATTTTTCTAACTGTGTGTTCTAATTCTGAATCCTAGGGTATAAGATTTTCAGATCCAAATTTATGCATACAATTTGAAATCAGTACACAGTAAAATAGTTAACTAAATATGAAAATAAGTTGCAATTCAAGTAAAAATTTTCTAATAATCCTAATTTGTCCGTTACCCTATTTCCCCAACAACGATGCCAAAAACTTGACAACGACTTTATATATGCTTCAAAATATAAGTATTAATACTGCTGCTAAAAGATTTAATTCCTCAGCAACTGCACCAAAACTTAATAACAGTTGTAGATGTATGTATAAAATTTGTAAAGTCACACTTATCAACGCAAGTATACGTATCGCTCAAGTAATATAGGGCTCTAATGGAGTCCTACATATTGATCTAACAGGGAGTAATATTAGAACTACGAACTAAGATTTTATAAAAGCAATACTTTAATCGCAACAATAGAATTTAATTTGCTTATCTGTCACTAATAGACAATTGAAATAAATATGCAATTTTAATAACCATTAAATAACTAATTATACCAATCACTAATAAAGTTTCTAATATGAAGTTCAATATATAAGAAAGCTTCCTTCTCCTTGTCAAGAAATTAAAGTAAAATAGTTCAAATTGGATTGTGTCAAATAGGAGCATACCTATTCTTTACCCTTTAGTCCAGGCATAAAGAACATTATATAATCTTATTCTTGGTTACCAAATCTACAGCTAGGCTGAGAGGATACCGGCTGTCACTTCGGAGCTCCCACGTTCCCCTCGCCAAAGGGGTAACATCTACACTTCAACACCCAAACGATAGGACCAAATTGGGGTTTTAGTCTGTCACTCTAAAATCTCCAATTCTACGATCGATAATTTTATTTCTCTATTTATTTGCACCCAACTTCCAAGGGCTTTGACCTCCTTGAATCTTGGATGAACCTTCACTTTAGTTGTAAAATTCAACATATTTTAACAAATCAATTGGCTAGATTGAAAGCAAATTAAGATCGAAGTGAAAATATCATCAGAATTTCTTTAACATTTTCATTGCTCAACCAATTCAAATCACCATTTCACAAATCTCAAGAGAGGAGAAATATAGAGAAAATTACTCAGATCTCATGAGGAGAACTCGACCAAACTCAGAATTCATATATAAAATTAAAGTCATACAAACTACAACAATAAATAAACTTATCTTTAATTTCCCCCAAGAAAACTCCTCGAAGTTCCTCTGATTCTCTTCCTTTCTTTACAGCACACAAAATTCCTCTTCGAAGCGATAAGGAGGAAGAAATCTCTCACTTTCCCTCCACTCTTACAATCTCTTGAAGAATTTCTCACAATTTAGACTATCTACACTTTTCCTACACTTCAATTTTTAAGCCTCTCTCCTTTCTATTTTCGATTAAAGTCGTCTCTTTAAAGTTGTGGATGAGTTTTCCAAAGAGTTGCCGAAGCACCCCTCAAAAATTCGTCCTCATCCAATGAATAGTTAGACATAATCGCCGAGCTCGTTGTTGGTGGCCTCGAGGGCGCCGTCTGCTGCCCTTCAAAGTTAATTAATTTTGGAGTCTCGAGAAAGGTTTGCCGTCAGCCCCCTAGTTCAAATCTTCACATTTTGGTACTTTCCGCTCCAAATTCATTTTTTTTGCATCTTTTTTCTCCAATGACCCTAATTCATCATTCATGCAACAAAACATCAAAAATACCTTTCTTTAAAGTGTAATATCATAAAAAACGATATAAAATAGGTATAAAAATCTCAACACATTTTTCTTTAGTCATTGCACTAAAAAATTACGAGGTTTTTGGACATATAGCTAACCCCAAAATTTTTTATTTTCAAGCCTGCTGCAATGGCCTACCCCACACTGAGCTTTTCCTGCAACCTGCCAACTAGTCAGGAAGCCTGCAAGCTCGCTCCTACCATCAAACTCAGAGTTAGTTTTGAAGATCTTGAGGTCATCCCCGGGAAAGCCCCGTTTATAGTGGTGAAGATTACCGCTCTTGAAATACAGGAACCGTGTGCAGAATTCAGTTTAAACTGCCTTCATGACTTCGCTACCTGCAAGAAGTCTAAAACTACTGCCGTCAAGACACCCGCCAAACTGCCAAACTTGCTAGCCCCGCTGCTGCTACGGGGAAAGAAGTAATGATTATTGAGGATCCGACTGAGTGATTAACTGTCTCACCACCCATGTTTGAAATTGAATCAAGTTAAAGGACTGTACCGCTGACCCGAACTCAAAAGAGAAATCGTAACAGAAAATTTTAGAGGGCCATCGAAGTCTAGGCTCGCAAGGAGACACCCGTTGAGGAGGAGGCTCATCAAGTTGATAGAGTGTTACCAGGAATTTATCCAGTCCGGAGGGGGTATATCCCATCCTCTGACGGATACCAATGGATATGAGAGTATCCAAAGAATCGCTGCTGCATTAACATCATTTCATGGACATGGTGAGGAGAGAAAGAAGTTCACTCTTATCACCCGAGGTAGTGCAGTTTTCAAAAGGCTAGCTACCAAAGAAGGATGTTTAGTTAGCGAGTTACTTAAACGAGTGGGAGATTCATGAAGAAAAAAATTTTAAAGGATGTCATGTCCACCAGATAGTCCTGCAAGACAGCTGGAGTGTCACCAACTCGTATCCCTATTTGGTTCTGTTTAAGGAACAAAGTTGATACAGCAGTGATTACTATTGATTATACCGACACTAGGACCACAGGTCACCGATCGGTTAAGTCAAAACTGGGTCCGAAAATCTTACCCATCACCCATTAAGGAGATATTTCTACAATCTAAAATGCAAAGATAGGACAATTACCTGGCACTGTCGCCAATCTACACACCAGGAGCATACTTTTCCTCAACGTATCAATGTTTCTACTAAGACACTCCGTCCTGAGACATCATCGTCAAAAAATAAAAAGGTATGGGTACCCAAGGTCGTTGCACCGATACAGTCCGGTGAACCCGCGGGATAGGAAATGAAACCAAAATCTAAAATATCTTACATCGTCGCAACAAAAGCCAGCGAGATGGAGGAACAAGTTGAGGATGTCCAAGGAACAAGTAGAGGATGTCCATCAGGGCCCTCCATGTCCTCCATGTCTTAAAGCAATCAAAGAATCAATAATTGAAGAGAAAGTTGAGAAACTCAGGATCGAGATTTTTGAGTTAGCTCGATAACACAGAGTTTTCGTGGATAGCAATGATTACTTAGAGGAAGATTTCATGGATGTCCAAGTAATTGAAACCAGATCCACCACATCTGCGCTCGAGGCTCAACCTCACACCGAAGAGAAAGTCGTAGGTGAACTACTGAAGAAAAAAATAAAAGAAATGGCCGCAACCATGACCACCATGACCACTATTCAGGGGCAATCACAAGTGCCACAATTGGCTTCACCAGAGATTAATCAGCCAGAAATCATACACATCATGGATGAAAGAATAGAGGTTGCTTCAGTAGATAGAGACGAGCAACATAGAAAGGATTCTCCATCAGGTGCTATACCAGAAAAAGAATTCAAGCAAATTGTTGAACAAGTGCGGGACGCTTTAACCCTATCTAAGAGTGGGGCATTGGTTCTAAAGGGTAGACCTTACCTGAAGGAATTTGATACCGTGCCTTTCCCCAAGGATTTTGGGCCCCAAACTTCAACATATTTGATGGGACTGGAAATCCTAGAAAACATCTAGCTCAATTCCGAGCCAGTTGTGGCAATACGAGAAATAGTGAAGCTCTACTCTTCCAGCAGTTGGTCAGCAGCTTGTCAGGAATTAGTTTTGAATGGTACACTGACTTGCCCAATGGGTCAGTTAAAACATTTTTTGAGTTGGAACAACTTTTTGTGAAAAGATTTGTCGGGCCACAACACCATGTGCCTATTGGAGAGCTCATGATGAAAAAACAAAAGCCTAGCAAAACTTTTGTGGACTACATTTTGAGGTGGAGAAACCTTAGCATGAAATGTGAACCTCAGCTATAGGAACATCATGCGATTGAAATTCTACTCAATAGAATTCATGGGCCAGTAGCTTTCATGCTTAAGGGACTCACTATCAAATCCTTCGAGAAGCTACTCATTAAAGCCAACAGTCTTCAAAAGGAAATAAAGCACATGGAGCCACACAAAAAGGCTATAGTGACCAGAGTGTTTGAAAAGAAATCAGGGGTAGTGACGACCATTGAAAAATGAAAACAGTGCAGTCGACGAAGATATATGCAAAAGATCCTCGACAGTTTTTGTCACAGTACGCTCAGAAACAGAGTAGTCAATCCAACAAGCGACTGCCTCAAGAGGGTGAAACTGGAACAGGGGATAAGAAAATGTCCCTGTTAGAACGACATAAAATGGTGTATTCTTTTAAATATGAAGCTATACCTAAAATATACAAAAGTCTGATGAAGAAGCTGGAGTTCAAACTACCAGATCCGAAGAAGTTTGAAGAGGTGGATAAGAAGAATGAACCAAATTATTGCCCATACCACCAGTTGCTTGGGCACACTATAGAAAAATGCTTCGTCTTTAAGGACTGGGTCGAGAGGAACCTCAAAGAAGAGAAAATAACAATCCCAAAATATTATTTAAGAGAACCTAAAAAACGTTCCATAAATATGATTTTGGCCGAGCCAATCTCCCCAATTGATTCGTATACTGGAACAGATGGATGGAGTACAACTTGGGATGAACTCAAGAAGGTCCTCAATCAAATATAGGATCCATCAAAATAATCTTCTACACATACCAGAGATGAAGAATGTAATGAGGTATGGAGCAAATCATCCAAGAAAATACTGAACAAAATCTAGCGTGCATCAAAATAGTCTGCATCAAGACAAGCCTCCATTCAGAGTCCGTAGCATACCAAGCCCGCGATGAAGGTTTCGTCAGGAAAGCCATCATCGTCAAGGACAAAGAAGAAGCAGAGAAGAATCACTACAAATATTGATAGCTTTGGGGGTAGGATAGGGGCTACCTCTACTATATTGGTTGTCTCAGATTTGGGGAAGAAAATCCTCAAACCACTTTGCATGATTATCTTTTTGTCCCTCCGGGGTCTTATGAATATAATGATTGTGATTTCAGCTACATTTTAATATTTTTTGGTGATAACGTAACTGATTATGACCAATCAAACTTCAACCTCAATCCCCAAAATGATCCTCAAATCGTACTCAAGTATGATGAACTCGTTGTCAAGTACAAAAAGACATCAATGACACCGCTTACGCGAGCACTGATAACGAGGAGTCAATTCTTGAGCATCACAGTACACTGCTTTCCATCAACTTAGATCTTTTTGATGAAGAGGAGGAGACACTGGAAGACTCAACTATGATATCTCAAGAAGAAGAAATCACAGAAGTTAACTTAAGGAGCAGAAAAGTGTTACCACTAAGAACAACTCCAACATACAAAACAACTTTGCTTGACCCAGAGATTTGCTTAGCTCAGTTGGCCAGCACATCCTCCGATGAAGTTTGTTCATTGAAAGAATAGCCTGGGGTAACCTTCACAGATGAAGACTTGCTGCTCGGTACTGCCGACCACAATCGTCCACTCTACATCACCGTCAACATCAGCAGATTTGTGTTGTCCAGAGTTTCAGTAGATTCTGAAGCATCTCTTAACTTGATGAGCCTTCGAACATTGGCCTATTTGGATATTGAAGCTCAAGAGCTTACGACTGATAAAATGATGTTAAGAGGATTCAACCAAAAGGGAGAAAGAGCCTTTAGATCAATTACATTACTTATGAAGGTTGGAGAAATCGTGACAATCGCTAAATTTCATATCATCGACGCTGAGACCTCTTTTAAAGCTCTGTTGGATCGACCATGGATTCATGATCATAACATGGTTCCATCATCTCTACACCAGTGCATCAAATACCGCAAAGATGGTCAAGAAAATTGCATCAAAGGAGACCTACAACCAATTTCAGTGCATGAAGTTTGTATCCATGAAGATGTTGCCTACTACACGCCTCCAAAGAGGACTATTTTCTCTCGTGAAGTTATCACAAACAAAGGTAAAGATTCAAAAGAATTACAAAGAGGAGATCATTCAACTCGACTTCTACGATCTTCCACCACTCCCTTACAATGAGTTGGCGAAGGTGGCGACGGTTCTTTTAGTGTGCGCAACTGAGGTCGAGGTCGGGGACGTGGACGAGGAATGATCAATTTAATCGTTGAACGGACTAGGCCAGCCATCAAAGTTGGTTATGAAGACAGTTCTGAAGATGTGATAATGAGGAAAAGACAGAAGAAACCTCAGTATCAGATATCCCTAGAAGATACATAGAAAAATGAAAATGAAGCAGTGTATGATCAGATAAACCATTATGTGAATAGTATGACCCTTATTCTGATTCTCCCTTAAAAAGTCGAGAGTTTAGAGGTCAAGGAAAATCATAGTGTTGGTTTAAAGCCGATTAAATTTTACCGTGCTTCTACCTCTACTGAGCTTAAAAAACATGTAAATTTGGATGATGATTTTAATGAATTAATGGAATTGCCATTTAGTTATTTCTTGCCTTGTGTTGAAAAGTCAATTCAACAGAGACACTTACCAAAACAAATGCCAAAAGATATATTTCAACTTTATGAAAAATTATGGAATAGTAAAAGTCAAACTCCAAATTCAAAAGAGGGTCTCAAATTTGGTACAGTTGGACCAGTCGATGATTTTGAATTTTGCATGGTTGTTACTATTGAGTTAGAAGAGGATTGCCTCGATCTAGAGGATGACTCTAATCAACAACCAACAGAAGAAGCTCCGCCTGAATTTGAGGAAGAGATTAAATCTATCGTTGATGAGTTGAAAGAGATTAACTTCGGGACTGAAGAACAACCCCAATCTACATTTATAAGTTCTCTATTCAATGATGAAGTATCTACATAATTGATCAAACTATTAACAAAATTCAAAGATTGTTTCGCATGGAGCTATAATGAAATACCAAGACTGTCAGCAGAGGTTGCGGTTCATAAACTCGGGGTTGACAAGAATATAACCCCAGTAAAACAAGCTCCCAGGAGAATGTGCCTCGAGATAGAACAACAAGTCATCGCCGAGGTGAAGAAATTAATAGACGCCAACTTTGTAAAAGAAGAGCAGTACCCCATGTGGTTAGCTAACATTATACCTGTTAAGAAGAAAAATGGACAGATCCGTGTTTGTGTCGACTTCAGAGATTTGAACAAGTCATGTCCAAAAGACGAATTTCCACTACCCAAACTAGAGAAGATGGTGGATATTTCTTCAACACACAAAATTTTCTCCTCCATGGACGGATCGTCGGGATACAACCAAATCAAGATGGCTCCCGATGATGCAGGACTTACAGCCTTCAGAACCCTGATTGGAATTTTCTGCTACACAGTGATTTCGTTCGGCCTAAAGAATGCCGGAGCAACATATCAGCACGCAATGATGAAGATTTTTGATGAACTCTTTCACAACCAAATAGAATGCTACGTGTGTGATTTGGTCATCAAAAGTAAATGAAAAATAAACCATATGTACAATTTGAGGATCATGTTTGAACAGTTACGACGATATGACCTTAAAATAAATTCCTTAAAGTGCTTTTTTGGCGTTACCTTCGGGAAATTTCTGTGATTCGTTGTCCGCCATCAGGGAATAGAGATTGAACCAAATAAAATTAAAGCTATCTTCGAAATGCCTCCTCCTAAAACCTTGAAACAACTACGTTCCTTCTAGGGGAAGTTGGCATATTTGAGACGCTTTATCTCTAATCACTCAGGTAGCTGTCAGCCTTTCTCGGCATTAATTAAAAAGGACGCCAAATTTTTTTGGGAAGAGAAATGTCAGCGGACTTTTGAAGATGTTAAACAATATTTAATGACACCTCCTGTCTTGGCAGCCCCTATCCCAGGGAAACCATTGATACTTTATACCATGGCCTTAGATGACTCTCTTGGAGCCCTCTTAGCCCAAGTCAATGATGAAGGTAAAGAAAGTGCACTCTACTACTTAATTCGTCACCTAATACCGACGGAGATAAGGTATCCATTTAGTGAGAAGCATTATCTGGCATTGATTTTTGCTGCTCAAAAGCTTAGACATTACATGCTTTCTAATAAGATTACCCTAATCTCGAATGTTAATCCATTGCAATTTTTGATGACCAGATCAACACTCTCTGGACGTTTAGCAAGATGGTCAATAATCTTATTGCAATTTAAAATAAATTTTGTTCCCTCCGTGCTATCAAGGGACAGTTACTAGTAGACTTTCTCGCTGCACACCCACTGTCAGCTGGGTCCTCTCTCAACGACGAGTTACGAGACGAGTAAATACTACAAATGGAATTCTCCAGTGCACAATGCTGGGAGATGTGCTTCGATGGTGCTTTATCAGCCATAAAAGACAAAGGATCATACATAATTATACTTGACAAAGCAGGGATTGATTTGATCTTTATCACGCCAGATAAGGGTATGCTGAGGTTCTCAAACCACCAGACAGAGTCGTGGACCAATAATGAAACAAAATATGAAGCATTACTCACCACATTGGGGATGGCAATATCAATGGATATAATGAACATTTCCATCTATGGAGACTCCCAACTCATCATCCATCAAGTCCTCGGACAATATAAAATTCTGAAAGTAAGGTTAGCAGAATACCATTAGTACACAATGAAGCTCTTGGAGCAGATTCCTGATGTAACTTTCTACCAGATTCCTAGGGGAGATAATGCCCATGCGGACGCTCTAGTAAAAATTGCTAAAGAAATGGCAAGTCCCCCTGAGGATTCCATTGAAATCACAGTACAAGGAAAATAAGTCATGTCTCAGATCAATCTCGAAACTCTACGCAAACTTGGAAAGAAGAAATGATAAATACAGTTGTAGACATCTATGAAGATTGGCGCAAGCCATTAATAGAATATTTGCATACTAGAAAGCTGTCAGAGGATAAGTCTGAAGCACACCACATCACAAGAAGGGCTATGTCTTACGCCCTAGTAGGAAGCGTTATATATAGAAGATCATTTAATCAGATGTGGCTACGGTGTTTGAGCAGAGCCGAAGTATAGAATATTGCCAAAGAGGTACATGTCGGATTATGTGGAGCTCACCAATCAGGACAGAAAATGAAAATGAAGATCAAAAGACTCGGATATTATTGGCCAACAATGATGTCCAATTGCATAAATACAACCATAAAATGTCACCAATGCTAAGTGCATGGCGTGGTTTTACACCCGCCTTCGAATGTGCTAAACCCAACTGTTGCCTCGTGACCATTTGAGTGTTGGGGCACGGAGATAATAGGTCTCATAGACCCTCCATCTTCCAAAACACACAGGTTTATACTTGTTGCTACAGATTGCTTCTCTAAATGGGCAGAGACAGTACCGTTGCGTCAAGTTACGACACAACACATCCTTCAATTTTTTAAAAGCCAACTTGCCTGCTATTTCAAAGTACCGCGAAGAATAATTTTCGATAATGGGACAGCTTTTAAAAACACAAAGATCAATAATTTCATCAAAATATATGAGATAGATTAGAGATACTCTATGATTTACTATCCTAGAGCAAATGGTCTGAAACCGCGAAGAATAATTTTCGATAATGGGACAGCTTTTAAAAACACAAAGATCAATAATTTCATCAAAATATATGAGATAGATTAGAGATACTCTATGATTTACTATCCTAGAGCAAATGGTCTGAATGAAGCCTTCAACAAAATACTGGTATAGATTTTGAAGAAATCACTAAATGAAAACAAAAGAGATTGGCACATCAAACTTTTAGAAGCCTTGTGGGCCTACAGGACAACTTTCAAGACTCCCACTCAGTGTACACCCTATATGCTCATGTACGTATTCGAGGTCGTGCTGCCGCTAGAAATCCAGACACCATTTCTTAGAGTTGTTGTTGTCAACCAACTCACAACAGGAGAAAGTCAAGACTCAGACTTGAAGAACTTGAGAGTCTCGAGGGAAAACGACTAGAAGCATAATAATATTTGGAGCTTTACCAGGCAAAGATGGTACAAGCCCATGACAAATTGGTCCGCCTAAGCACATTCAAATTTGATGAACTTGTACTTGTGCTCAAATGGCCTATTCTTGCACGCCGTAAAATAGGTGGAGCCAACTTGAGAGGGACCATTTGTCGTTGAAAAGGTCTACATAGGAGGAGCCTACCCGTTAGTGAACTTGTAGGGCGAAAGACCTATGTTACCGATAAATCGATGATATCTAAGAACCTATTACGCAGCCTGATACCGCTTGCCTTTCCTTGATTTGAAACTTTGAAACTTTGATTATTTTGGGGTTACCTATGTAGCCATATGTCTATGACCGGGTCCAAATTTTGTAATTAACCTCAATATTATAAAAATTTTGAGAAAGAAATTTTAAACTTCAAATTTTCTCTTTTCCACTTTTGGGTATAAAATGTTCCACCAAATTAAATTCATACATAAATAAACAATTCATTTCATTTAAATAAGCTAAAATTCACTTCAATAAATACTTTATTTTGTTCTTGTTCATGCCAAGTTTTGGCCCACTTATGCTTTTCCTATCGTATGCTGAAAAAAGTCTGGATAGAAGCTGAGCTTTCCTTTCCATGATGGCTGGAGCCTCGCACTAAATGAGGAGATAGCACCGCGGGCGGTACAATAAACTTCAACATGGAATTTAACTTGGTTTACATGGACTATGAAGGTCCTCTCAAGAATGTAGTCAGCTGTAGAGAGAAAGAGGGATTGTCTTCACTGCTGAGGGTGACCGTTAAAGATAATGTATCACACAAAGACAAGAACGTGATAATAGAGCAAGATCTAATGGATGGGCGCAGTCGTCTGCCCTCCATGGTAGTTATACTAGCTGGAGGCCTAGTAGCCACCAATAACAAACGAATGCCAAGTACTTTGCTTAGAAGTATGCAATGCATGAACGCCAGCCGCAAGAAGCAGAGGGCTTTTCTACGACAAGAACGTAGAAGTCAGAGAGAGACAAACAACTTACCCACCCCTATTCTTGAGGGGCATATTTATGATCCGGACATGAAAGAAACTTCTGTTAGCCTACCCATCACGGATGAAGAACTAGGGTTCGTGACCGAGTCCGATACACTTTAAGTTTGAGATGTTTTATGCAAGGGTTGCCCGACATGCAATGCTAAAATATCGGCTAGGACATCAGCTACGGGGGCATTTGTAGAATGCCCGTATTGCAATGTTCTACATTTACAATGTTTCAGTACGTTGGAAGAGTATACCTCCAGCACCAATGAGTCTCAGACTTCAGATTTTCTGATGGATGAGTCATATTTCCCACTAAGGATAGATCAATATGTACCATGGAGCCCAGGGATCTACATCCCGCTAGACGCCAGTCTCGTGTTCTAGATCAACCAGCACCAGTTTGGGTTCGTATCAATGTTCAAATGGAGGAACTCCCGCGATAGCTACCAACTCCTAGTACTATGGAGTACTACAAAATAAGCAAAGTAAATAAAAGAGAATTTGAATTTTACGAAGAAGTCCAAGGAAAATTCATCAACATATTAGAGGGATTAGAACAGTATACTGGAGTCTTCTCAGAGACTGACGAGCAAAGTATTCTTGACTGCATTTTTGATTTAAGAGACAGAGGTCGAGCAGGTTTACTTATGGAAAGGACCTATTCTTAGCCAAGGAAATGGATGCGATGAAAAGGAAGGATTACCATCCAATGTGGCTGCTGCTACAACTTCACAAATGACAGATAAGAGAATCTGGGATCCTCAGACACGATCAAGTAGATCCACTACCGCCAACGATAAAGTGGATGATCAAAATAATGGTCAAATAGAGTATTCTGCCTAGTACCTACATTCCAAATAGTTGTATTATCAACGTCTACGATGAGGGTGATTTTAAAGTCATATCTTGTAAAATTAAATGTGATAAAAAACAATAAGAAAATAAAATGAATCAGTTGTGGATTCTCTCGTTCTCGGAGTTTCTTACTCTTTGTACGCGCAGCACAACCATTTTTATCTGCATTAACTCTCTTCACATCCCCACAGAATTTCACATTCTGCACAAAGCACTACAAAGCTCTACAAATGTTCTTCAAAAAAATTAACCTTTCCACATGATACATTTTTGCAAATTCAACATCAGAAACTCTCTACACTGTTTTCATATGACACTTGAGGTCAGCACCCAAATTTTGACTCCCCATATCCGAGGATCGGTGTGAGGCCCCCTTCAATGGATGTTGAGACTTTCGATTCCTTCATATTTCAAATTATCCAAATATCGGTGTGAGGCCCCCTTCAATGGATGTTAAGGCTTCCAATTTCTTCACATATTCTTTTCACATATTCCCCAAAAATTCACATGTGTGAATCTGCATATTTTATGCATAAAGATGCATATTTTCTCATTGCCTCTTGAGTTGGATGTGAGTCCTGATGCTTTCCTTCTCAATGTAACACATATATTTCCTTGTCACTACTTTGGTTTGATGTGAGTCCTGATGCTTGCCTTCTTAATGTGACTCACATATTTTTTTTGGTACCTCTTGAGTTAGATGTCAGTCCTGGTGCTTTCCTTCTCAATGTAACACAAATTTTTCCTTATCACTGCTTGGGTTGGATGTGAGTGTTGGTGCTTTCCTTCCTAATGTGATGCATATATTTCCTTATCACTACATGGGTTGGATGTGAGCCCTGGTGCTTTCCTTCCTAACGTGACACACATATTTTCTCGTTACCTCTTGAGTTGGATGTGAGTCCCGATGCTTTCTTTCTCAATGTAACACATATATTTCCTTGTCACTGCTTGAGTTGGATGTAATTCCTGGTGCTTTCCTTCCTAACGTGACACACATATTTTGTCATTTCCTCTTGAGTTGGATGTGAGTCCTGGTGCTTTCCTTCGCAATCTAATACACATATTTTCTCGTTACCTCTTGAGTTGTATGTGAGTCTTGCTGCTTTCCTTCTCAATGTAACACACATATTTTCTTGTCACCTCTTGGGTTGGATGTGAGTCCTGGTTCTTTCCTTCTCAATGTAACACATATATTTCTCTGTCACTGCTTGGGTTGGATGTGAGTCCTCGTGCTTTCCTTCCTAACGTGACGCACATATTTTCTTATTACCTCTTGACTTGGATATGAGTCCTAGTGCTTTCCTTCTCAATGTAGCACATATATTTTTTTTGTTACCACTTGAGTTGGATATGAGTCCTAGTGCTTTCCTTTCAATGTAACACACATATTTTCTAGTCACCTTTTGGATTGGATGTGAGTCCTAGTGCTTCCCTCCTAACATGACACACATATTTTCTTGTTACCAATCGAGCTGGATATGAGTCCCAGTGCTTCCCTCCTCAATGTTGCAGATATTTTCTATTGGAGCCGAATGTGAGCCTCTGTATTTTCCATCTCGATTTGGCCCTCCTACACAATTCTATTCTCATCTTTTGAAATAAGTTTCAAAACCACCTTTCCCCAATTTCAATTATGAACTCAAATTCAAAGTTGATATGACCAATCTAGGCCAAATTCTAGCTCAATTGGCCCATGATTTGAACCTAATTTTGATTTGGACTAAAAACCCAATTTTGACCCTATGGCTTGGTTCCACCAAATTGAACCCATAGCCCATTCAATTGGCCACAATTTGTGTTGAAAAATATTCATAACATCCCTATACATCAAAATTTACCTTCCATTGGCCTTGGTGAGACCTCAATTTCATTTGATTTCAACCTAAGTCCAAAAGCCCCAAATTTGCCCCAAATTGGCCATGTCTGAAAATCTCACCAAATTGATGGCCTTAGCCCCAAAATTTCCACTCCATCCCTTCATGAAAAATCGTCACAACATTTCCCTTGATTGTTTCAACCATTTACTTTGGACTTAGCCCAAGGTTAGCCCAACCTAGTCGCATGTCTAGCCAAACATGACAAAATTTCAAAAATCCATCAAATTGACCTACTAATTGAACTCAAAATCACTTCAACCCTTCACAAAAGATCTTCATAACAATCATCTACACAATATTGATCAATCAATTGGGTCAATTGACATTTTTAACCTAGCCCAAACCCAAACTTTGATCACTTGAACCCATGCATTAAATATGACCAAACCACCTTAAAGAAATCAAATTAACTCCACCTCAGCTATTGGTTAGACCCTAAGACAGAGCCAAAACCCATCTAACCACCTAAAATAATACATGGACCAAAAGTCCTCCAAAGAAGTCCCCCAAATTAAGGTATCTTATTTCCAAAAAAGCACATGCTTAAGATACCCTCACCAAAACTAAACCCCATTGCATTAAATTGCTTTGATAGATTCCCTTGAATGCCTTGAGCTCCTAGCCACCTCCCCCTACCATGGCCGGCCGGCTTAGTCACTGGAGAAGCCAATACCGAGGGCCACCCCTCTTGAGACAGACTCACACAAATCAAACCTAGAGGCCAGCTCAGCCAAATCAAATTGTAGAGCTCTTCTGCCATCCACCTAAGCACCATAATGCCCCAAACATTTTCCATGAGAGCCACCCCATGAGAGCCACCCCATGGCCATTTTTATAAAAATTGACCTCCACGGCCATGGGAGGTGTGTTAAAAATTTCTCAGAGAGAGCTTCCCAAATCACTGACAGTGCTTTTTTGAGACCTCCACAACCCATTCCAATCACTCCATTGCCTTGATTCCCCTTGTGTGACCTTAATTTTGAGCTTGAAAATTAGGGAAGAAACATGACATCCCTGAAAACTCCACCAAACTTCAATTGCTTGTGCCCACACCTCCACAATAACAAGAGAAGACAAAGCTCCATCAAATTACCCTCTGAAATAACCTCTACAATAGCTCTAGGCCAACACCCAAAATCAGTCTTGATCAAAATCATACCTAGGCTTTACATCAAGACTATAGGCTCAATCCCTAGTCTCCTTGGATCCCAAAAAACGTGCCAAGACCCTTAGATTGAAGCTTCACTTCTCAGATCCAAGGTATAAAACTTCTCTTCTTCCCGAGTCTATTTGAACTCTCCATTTGTTTTGAGTTGATTTCATGGTATCATAACTATATGGATATGTTCCTTTAGTGTAGACAAGCATTTTAGAAAAAAATCATCTAATTTAAATAAGAAATGAGAGAAATCTTAAGGCTACAAGATGGACAGTTCTCGGGCTAGGCTATCGAGGACGATGACGGAGCGCTGTTTGATCGCGTGTGTATCGGATGGATAGTTGAGATCAAGCCGGACAGCGCTTCATAAAATAAACTGCAGGCCGAGTCAGCACTGAGGTGGACGGTGATATCGAATGGGAGCACGCCACGTGGAGCTTCTGAACCGTCGTATGTTGAAAGGTCGCCACACATTTAAATAGATAAATAGAGATTTATTTATATCAGAAAATGATCCCTAGCTTAAAAAATTCATATCTTGGTGTAGAAAAATCACAAAAATAAAATAAAAATACGCT
>NW_018164922.1:173749-181022 GCF_001263595.1 Phalaenopsis equestris
AACAAAGATAAATAATGTGGAAATAATTTTAAGTCCATGTGATGCATATTTTATTATTAATTTGTTAAACACTAATTTGGATGTTTTGATTCTCCATGCATGTAGTAATTACAGTAAGGTTTAAAAATTTAGCATGTTGTTGCCTCTGTCTGAGGGAACATTCTCTGATTTTTGTAAAGTTAGAGGAGGTCCCTAGACAGATAATCATATGTTTCAAGTTTATGTACATTATTTACTTAAAATAATCATGGAAATTAACATGTTGCTTAGAAAATTCCAAGAAAATTTTGGAAGGTTTATGATGACCAGAGAACCTTTAGGAAAATTTCTCATGAGTTAAGTCATTCAAAATAAAATTAATCTTAACAAACCCTAAATAACTAAAATAATTAATTTTGAAAAATACAAACAACAAAATGACTTGACTTTTTATCTCCACTATTTCTTAGGATCTAGAAAACTCACCATAAAAATTTCAAAGCATTTTAAGTTTATTTGATAAATTAATTTTGCAAGTTAATTAACATTTTTGGCATTAAAATGATTTTTAATAATTAAAATATAATTGAAAAATTTTAAAACTTGGTTTTTTAAGTTCTCTGTGATCATCGGTATTTTCTAAAAATAAAATGATATCTAAAATAAAAACTTGATTTTTAGCCTATTTTAAATATTTAAATAATTATAAATGCTTAAAAATCAAAAAAAAATAAAACTCATGGAAATGATCTAAATTGCTTCCTAAGAACTTAGAACTAATTAGAAAATTTTTCCTGATTTTCTAAGTAAAAAAATTGAATTTCAAAGCTAAAAAATAATTTTTAAAGGCTAAAAATGAGTTTTCACTAAAAATAATTCCAATAAATCTAATATTTAAACACTAAAATACAAAACTTAATTTTCTCTATTTCAAATATTTTATATTTAATAAATACCCCGCATATTTTATATTTAATAAATATCCCAGAAATTAAAATAATTCTTAAAATTCAAAGAAAATTCAAAAAATCATGAAATTTGGTCCAAAGGCTTCTATGGACTAAGGCTACCTCTAGTAAAAATTTCAAGGAATTAGGATTTACCTTGGTCAATTTAGGAATTTTCTTTGAAAAATCCTATTTTTGCATGAGAATAATTATATAAATTAAATTAACTTTTCAAAAACCACATTTTCTCCTCTGATTTCTTAATTGACCCATGAATGAGGTAGGATAAAATTTTTAAAGTCATTTGGATTAAATTTGACAAATTAAGAAGTGTTAGTGCCTTAGGGGCAAATGCGTAATTTTGGAGATTTAACCTTAATTAACATTTAGACTTAATTCAAGGAAAGAAATGGGTAACCTCTGATCTTAATTTGGATGTTTGAAACACAAGGGGTCAATTGGTAGAATCTAATCTCACTAAGTTAATAAATTTCTAAATCTTTAAAATTTGGAAGTTTATTAAAATAAAATGAATCTAGGACTTAGGGGCATGACTTTTGAAGTCAATAATTAATCAATTTAATACCCTTATTTTGATTTTCAAATGAAATTCAAATCATGAATCATGATCACTTAAAACTTAACCTTTTCAAAATTACTTAAGATACTCACTTAGGTCTTAAGGGCTTAGTAGTGATTTAGGCTAAACAAGGCTGATTAAATGAGGATTAGAAAAACAAACTTATTTAAAATTAGAACGCCTCCCAAACACTACAAGCCCACTAACTTGCCTTCCTTTAAGGGTCTTCACTCACATAATATTGCCTCTTTAAGGGTCTCCACTAACTTGCCTTCCTCGCGAAGTGTTCTAATAACACTAACTTGCCTCTTTAAGGGTCTTCACTTACATAATCTTCAAAATTAAATTACAGATGATAATTACCTTATTCATAGGGATAATTGAGACGTCAATGTTTATTGAGCATTAGGGTGTTCACAGGATGAATTATTAAGCAACATAATAAGTTTAAAGGAACTCGGGATTTTCCACCGGGCAGCGAGAGAGTAGCATCGACCTACTTCTTTCTCAAGGTCTGTTGGATACCTTAGAGATCTACTGAACTTACTATATTTTGCTTGGCAACATCATCCTTAATTAAACATCTAAGGACCCACCAAGATATGACCAAGGGTTAGATAGGTCATCAAAATTTTACTTCCCTGTTTCATATAAATTGCCTTAACATGCCTTTTGAGTTTCAGGTGGTGGAACGAGAAGACTCGCCATGTACGCTTTTACAGTCTTGAGCATTGTCTTTCTTGTACTTACAAACTAGCTTGCTAAACAACGATGCCACCCTGCATGAAAACTAAAACTATTAGGATAGCCACAAAACTAGAACCAAAACTAAATCTAAAATTAACCAAGATAAAATTCACCCCCAACAACATTCAAAATATAAAAAAACTCAAAATTTAATCACAAACATCACGCAAAACTAAAATTGCAACTAAATTAAGATGTCTCTATCGGATGATCGGGAATTCCTCGGATAATAGTGGTGCCGAAATAAGGGAACCGTGGGATCCTAACCAATGTTGCTCTAATCAACTTTAATATGCCCCCATAAAATTTAAGGAACTTCAACCATAGGGCCACTTGATTTGATATCATAACTTGACACACTAGAAAACTCAAACTCATCGTGGCAAGGAGCTTGGAGCTAGCATGGTGGGCAGCACGACCATCTTCAACAGTAAAACCTGTCTTCCCCAGCTAAACCAATCTTCCTTCCTCAGATATAAATAACAAAGCCATAGTACTTTAAGGTTGCTTGCTTATGCAACGTAAATCCTCACCTTATATTTAGGCCTTTGTACAACCCTGCTATACAATATAAGCCCTAACTCGTCTTAGGATTTTGAGGTTGTCGTTTGTCACGAACTAAACCCTCACATCTTCCAGGCTATTTGTCTGATAGTTTCACATGAATATAAGCTCTAACTAATAAAATTGACAGGAGGAAACACCTAAATATTTCTCCTCAGAACTGAAGCAAAACATTAGGATAGCTTGCAAAGTCACTGAGGTTCCCCTCTAGATCTATGACATCCCCTAATTCTTCCTCCTTTGGACTCTATAACAAAATTTTCCAAATTTGAACCAAACCTCTTTCACAGCTCTACGTCGTCCTATCACCTTAAACACCTTGAACTCCTTGAAGACAATATTCCCTTGTTTTAATCAAGATTTTTCTTAGGTGACATCAGTTTTCTAAGATGTAATTAACTAAAGGGGATTGCCCTTATAGGAAGCACGTCCGAACCTAGCTTAATATGAATCCTATTTAATTATTTATATTAAATAAGGTAACTTGTTGATAAATAAAAAGGTTTCACAAACCAAACGGACGTCATATATTCCTTAATTTATTTAATCGAGTCTCTTCCTCAAGTCTTGTGTTTTTCCTTCGGGATAGATACATGATTTGAGGTATAGTACTCTTTCATTTAAAATATGAAAAATATGGGGTCATTTTGATTTCATATTTTTCTAAACTAAATAGATATGTAAATTAAAACGTCCTTCCGAAGTGGGCAACGGGATTTCTATTCTGGTGACCGACAGCTTCTTACGGGCAACTTTCCAACCAATAATAACGCTGACACATGTTGAAATCACCTTTGCTTATATTCATCATTGTATGCCTTCCTTGCTTTAATTCCTCCAATTCTATTATGCATAATCAAAATATCCATTTTTTGAATCATGAGCTGCTCCATAATATTTTCAAGTGAGCTAGAGCGAGAAGTAGATGCCCCTGCAGCTGATTTAGAGGTTCTATCACTACCTCAACTCTTGGACTCAACAAATGATTCAGCTATTTCAACTTTATGCTTCCCAAATAGATTTTGTGCTTATAGCTTTTCCTCATTTCTATGGGACTCTACTCCTGATTGCTCACATTAAGTGAAAATTAGGAAAGGAAAACCCAAACCACTAGAGCATGATGAACTATAAGTGCACCAACATCTATTGCTTTCATTTTCTAAATGTAGTTTAGCACAGCTCTATCCTTTGTCACTTCACTTAGATGATTTGTTGGTAGTAATTTAGTGGAGATGAAGTGGTGTCATACCTTGGACTGAAGAGTCATCATGGAAGTAAAAAAGTTAGTCCTTTCTCTAGAAAACTCAACTTGCTTACCTCTCACCAAGATGTGAACATCAGTAGTGAATCGGAGGTTGGCATAAAACTCCTGATCATTGGCTTAATAGCTACTGTAGTGAAGTAGCAGAACCTCTCCTAATTTCTGATGAAAATCAACCTCTTATTCTCATCACTCGGGTTAGCAAATGCCTATACATGGATCACTTTTCTCGATTCTTTTAAGTATTGTAACATTGTTGGGCTTTAAAATTGACTAATTTGCTCGAGTCAAAATCTCTTGTCAGATTCTATCTCTTTATACATGGAGCCATTGGAATTCTTATGAAAATCCAAAGAATAATCCAAATAAATAAAAAAATCCAAAATCTAACTCTGTAAGTAAGATTAGTTAGGTAAGAAACTTTTCGCCATGAGTTTTCTTCAAACTTTTCATCAAAAATTCCAAATTTCATATCTTCCACAATGTAGGAAAAATCAATAGTGAAAATAAAAAATTTCTAGGTTAAATTGAAGCTCTTACCAAGAGAAGATGAAATCTAGGATCATTAGTCTTCAAAATCTTCTCTAACGCGCACAATGTAAAGCCGGTTACGGGTTAGAGGTAGGAGATGACCCAAACAGTAAAAATGATGTTTTATTGGGCGATTTTGCAGTTTTTTAGGCGATCTGGCATTTTTGGGAATTTGGCACTTCAGGTGCCAATCGGGTGCATCAAGCGCCAACTCTCTTTCAACTAGCGCTTCAGAGGCCAACTCTCTATCAACTGACGTTCAGACACAAATTCTGGTGTTTCAGGTGCCAACGCCCTAATTTTTCTATATTTCACTTTCTGGGGAGATTTTTTGTGTGACGCTTTATGTTAATCTCTAATTATTTCAAATAAAAATTTATACTCAAAATTAAACACTACTATAACACCAAACTTTCAAAAATAACATAACACTCACTTTTATATATAAAATTCTTACTCTTACAAACTAATAGTTTTCAAGCCAATAAACACTAATTTAGTGTCCAAAGCAAACCAAACATCCTAACACTAAATTTTAAACATAAAAAAACCAACCAAACACAAACATAAATAGAGTAAACATAAATAGAGTTCAACAATGAAATTAAATTCAATCTAACACAACATAATAAAATAAGAAAACATTTCTAGACAAAACGTTCTGTGCATAGACTAAGTTCAAACATCTTCTTTGCTCTCATCTTCCTAGATACCTCCCATGGATTGATAGTGCACGTACAAGTTGTAGAAGGGTAGATAAGAAAATTGATCAGTTGAATCTTCCTTAATCCAAGCATGTTTCTTGAGCATACGTACCAGACCATCTTCAATACATCCAGTATGCTCAAAATGTTCCTCCGTCCTCTAGTTCAGATGATCCAACATTTCAAAAATATTTCCAATTTAGTGCATAAGGTTCTGTACCTCTTTCTCTATCTTCTTGATCCTTTTTAAGAATCCCTTTGAACTAAACTAAGGATGAATAGGGGATGAATTCTGGGATGCTTGATCCATCAGATATTCATACATTCTTATCTCCCATTTCAATACAGTTGCAATACACTTCTTGGTCCATCAGCTTCCAAGGAAGAAACATTTTCTTCCAACCTTCATAAGGTACTTGTGATTGAATACATAGTAGGAAAATAGGGGATGGATGTCCCAGTCTAGTTGCAGATCTATTGAAAATCAAATCTAAAACTGATTTCACAATTATTGCACCAATATCAACAGCATTTTTGAATTGAATATAGTAATTTAGAATAACACTCTCCTTAATTACGTTTCTAATTTTCATAATGGGGAGTAATTTTGATGCAATAAAGATTGTCACGCCTCAGATGCAAGATTTAATAATGATGAAGAAAGACTTACATTTGCATAATCTCTAGCATCCCAATTTGCATCTTCATCTGTGAGGTAACGATAGAGTTCATTTATATGATCTCTTATAAAGGAAAAATTTGCATAATGACAGAGAGGAACACTTTCAATCATAAACATCTTGTTTATTCTTGAAGGAGTGAATTGCACAAACTTGCCTCGCACATAGACAATTTCTTGGTTGATTCCATGTAGATTTCCATAAATCTCTTTCAACGCAGGGACAAGTACTATGACAGTAGTGTAGCAAAGCACTTCTCAGCATCACTATGCAATAATCTCTTCCAATTGAGTATTCGTTGTGTTGAATCAATGATTCACAAATCCTTTTTCCTTGATTAGCCTTTTCTTCACAAGAACTCGATCACGTAACTTATGTGCATCAAAACTGATTAATTTTCTCTAGTTAAAAGTTCCAAATCTCTCAGAATTTTTTGACTGGGAGGCAATAGGAATTGAAAAGTGGCGACTCTTCCCTCATTCCCCCCCCAAATGGACTTTGGAATAAGTATTTGGGAGTTATAAGAAGAATAACCCATAAAAAATGGCAAAAAATTGCTTTTTGAAATGTTTTAAGTCATTTTGGTCACTGCGGCGCTTCAAGAAAATGTCTCCCCAAGTTTTGATAGATCCAAGTGTTCATGAGTTTCACAACATCTTAGATTTATCCCTTAATGAGAATGGAAAAAGTCTATCTCTGACGGCATCATTCAACACTCCATCATATTTAAAAGTAGCAAACAATTCTGGAAAGCTAGCAAGATAGTTTTATCTTTTAAAATTCTTTAAGCTGCCAGATCCCCTAAAAATAATGCAAGTATACGTATCGCTCAAGTAATAAAGCGCTCTATTGGAGTCCCAGACATCGATCCCACAAGTAAGTTGGAAATGATTATAAGTAAATTCTTAAGATTATAATATAAAATACAATTCATACTACAAAAGTGAAGTATTAAATTTTAATCGATAGTAAATGAGTCAATGCTAAATAAAATGCAGTTAAAAAACCAAGTTAATTAAACTAATTGCTAAAGTTTAAAAAGTAAAATTAACAAAAACTAAGCAATTTTTGTTCTATGAAGAGTTCCAATTTAAGAAAGCATCATTCCCCTTTACAATGAGTCTATGGATTGTGATGAAATTAAAATCATTTTTATATATATATAAAATCTGTTTTGTACTAAATAGGAGCAATCCTATTTTTTACCCTTCCAAGTGCATAAAAAACATTGATTAATCCAGAGTTTGGTCCCTAATTATGTGGTTAGGCTGAGAGGATAC
>NW_018164922.1:184242-191189 GCF_001263595.1 Phalaenopsis equestris
AAATATATATATATATATATATAGTAAAATCGCGATGGGAGCTCTGCTAGCGTTAGGGATTTGCGGCGATTCTCAGGCGATTTCTGGCATTTGAGGATGGGCTTTCTACGATCGGTTGGTGAGATCCTTCCAACATCTTCTCTTGAGTTTATTTCTTTTTTGTTCTCCCTTTCACTAAGTGTTTCCTCAATTTGATTGGTTTGTAAGTTTTGATTATGCCTTCGATTTCTCAAACATTTGTTGATGCTATTTTAGATGGAGGTTATGCTTTGTCTGCACCATCCTCTGAATTTTTTTTCCACAAAGCTTTCATGACACTGTTAATGTTGGTGGAGATTATAATTTCATCAAAAATTTGGGAAAAAAATGGTAAACTTGCACTCTATGTTTCTGACGATGAAATTTTGTTCTTCCCTCTTCTGATCGTCTTGCCCTAGTTGGAAACTTTAAATATGGAATTCATAAGGTTGAGTTCATAAGGAGAGAGTTTGAAATGTTAAAATTAAAAGGTTGGGGGAAGGTTCATATCATTGATGACAGACATAAATTTTTACAATTAGCTAATGATGAGGATTACACTCACATCTTTTCTAAAGGGTTCAGGTGGGTGGAAAAAAGTTCGATGACTTTTTGGAAATGGTCTATTAATTTTGATCCTAAAGTCGAGTTGTCTATTATTCTGGTATGAATTGAATTCCCAGGGCTTAAACTACATCTTTTTAACCATGACATACTTTTTTTGCTTGTTGTTGCATACGGAAAGCCATTAAAAATCGATCATGCAACTTTCACTTTATCAAGACCATATGAAGCTTGTATATTGGTTGAACGAGATATTACTCAGGCATTCTATAATGAAATTTGGATAGGTTTGCAACATCAAGGTTTTTTGCAGCCGGTAGAAATTGAAATACATTCGCCTTACTGCACTCATTGTTCAATGTTTGGACATCAAACTACTTCTTGTTTTTGAATGAATCCACAACTCAAAACTACTCAAAAGGCTATGAAAACTATTAATCCTTTTAACAAAATAATTTTTGATAAGCATGATGCTCCACCTGGTGCTGAAAATGGGAATGATTTAGTTGAAAATCTTGCTACTAATGCTACTTATAATTTGCAACCTTTGGTTACAAAATTTATAAATAATTGTATTGAATCCTTACCTTAACAATTGAGTATTAATGATGGGCATCAAGGAGCTGATGTCTTACATTTGTGCAATGATACTACACCTAAACAAATGTAGATTAATGGAAATGTGGAGTTAGCTAACAACTCGGACAATCATAATGCTAATGTATCTTATGGAAACTCTCCTCATAATTGGTCTGACAAAGAAATGATCAATGAGGAGCCTGTGGAAGCAAACACTGATAATGGACACTCTCCCTTCAGACACTCTTCTCTTGCTGGACACACTAAAGATAATGAACACTCTACCCTTCCTTTTTCCATGGTTCATTCTCATATAGTTGGAACTCTTTCTGAAATAGTTCATATAAATACTGGTTTAAATAATGCTACATTAACTTTGGAAAATGAATGGAAAGTGCAAAAGCACTCACAAAAAAAGGCTAAACGTAACATTGAGTTATCTATGCTTAATTCTAGTAACATTATTCATGAAGGTACTTATCACTCAGATGGAGAAATATTGGTCAATGTTACTAGATATTCTAGAAGGGTTGGCTCATGACATCATGTTTAACATAATGGTTTGGAATATTAGGGGAGTGGCGGACCCTAACTCCCTTAATAGGCTTTAAAACTTGTGTATGGCTCACAAATTACTCTTTTTTACTATTTTGGAATCTTTGGTTCATGTTAATAAATAGAAAATTTTGAATAAATTCAAAGGCTATCATTCTCACTGCAACGTTAACAACAAAATTTTGGTTTTTTTGAAACCCACTATCACTCTTTCAATTATTGAAGATGAGGATCAATAAATTCTCACTCAAATTTGTTTTGATGGATTTCAGGGGTGGCGCACTTTTGTTCACTCTAGCTCTTCTTTGCATGATGAAAACTTGCTTTGGCAGAAAATTGAGTTAATGGGAAGTATCATCAATGAGAATTGGTTTATTGGTGGGGATTTTTATATGATCATGAAGGCGATGGAAAGAAAGGAACTAGAAGAGTTGAGCCTGCTATTATTATTAGATTTTCTTACTTTAAGTCTAATGCAGGTCTTTATGACTTATGCTATACTAGATCTCCTTTTACTTGGATGAGGGGTTTTCTTTTTTAGAGATTGGAACACTTCTTAGCTAACTCGGCTTTTATAAGTCATATTCCTATTGTGAAGGTGTAACATTTGAGTCATGTTACCTCTAACCATAATCCTATTTTGCTCGCTATGGCTTTTACTATCAATCCGTCCATATCTCAATTTAAATTTTTAATGTTTGAACTTCACATGCTACTTTTCTTGATTTGGTGACATAAGCATTGAAATATCATGGCGTTGGGACTCCTTGGTCTTTCTTGTGGCAATTGCATAAGAAAGTGGTTGCTCACCTCAATAATTGGAATTACTAGGTCTTTGGAAATGTTCATAAAAAAGTACTAGATGCCCAAAATATTGTTGATTCCTTGGAAGCTCAACTTGATGTCTCCCCTCATTTGATGGACACTGTTGTTCAAGCTCATCTAGATTTCTTGGATGCTATTGTTTTAGAGGAAAGTCTGCTTAAGCAGAAAACTAATGATTCTTCCTTTGTTGCAGGGGATAGAAATAATAAATATTTTCATGCTACTCTTAAGCACAGAAGAAACATCAATAGCATTTTAAAAATTAAAAAGGTTGATGGGAGTATGTTAACTAATATGAATGAGATTGGTGACAGTGCTATTAGCTTTTTCACTGAACACTTTCACACTTCTTCTCACACTATGCCTGTTGACCCCAGTTATTCTAAGAATGAATATAATTATACTAATAATCTTTGTTTTGTTTATCCTCTATATGAGCAGGAAAGCGTGAATGCTTTCAAATCCATTTGGCCCAATAAAGCTCTTGGTCCGGATGGTTTTTCTTCCGCTTTCTACATACATGCTTGGGAGGTCATTCAGAAGGAAGTTATTCTTGTTATCCAAAGTTTTTTATTTAGAAACAATCCTGGTAAATATTTTACCTCTGCTTAGATAGTTAATATTCCAAAAAGGCAATAATAAGATCACTTGGGATAATTTTTGCCCTCTATCTCTCACCACTGTGATTCTAAAGTTATGAGTAAGATTATTGTTAACAGATTGTAGCCTTATCTTACTCACATTATTGCTGAACAATAGTCTGCTTATATTAACGGTAGGGACATTTTTTATGACATTTTTTTAACGTAAGAAATTATTGAGGAGTTGGATAAAAAGTGCAGGGGGGCAACATGGTCTTCAAATTGGACATAAGGAAAGCTTTTAATACTATTAGCTGGGACTTTATTCTCAATATTATGCAAGCTAAAGGCTTTAGACAGGATTTATTCTCTCTCTTGCAGAGATGGCTGTCCAATAATAGTTATAGTGTGATGGTTAATGGTGAAGCTCTTCGTTTCTTTTCTGCCAGCAAGGGTATCAAGCAGGGAGACCCTCTTTCTCCCACGATTTTCATAATCTCTTTTGATTACCTATCCATGCTTATTAATAAGTTTCATTATGAGCGTCCTTATCCTCAATACACCCATAAGTCTAAAATTTTTTTGTGAACCACCTTGCTTATGCTGATGATGCCATTTTGTTTTTAAATGCAAGGAAATGTGCCATCAAAGCTACCATGATCTTGTCAAAAGATTTTCAAAAAACCTCTGGGATGATGTTCATCTTAGCTAAGTGCTCTGTATCTTGGCAAAGGTGCTCCACCTAACGCCCTTGCTTGGGCTCCTAACTTTACTGGCTGTAAAATCTCTAAGCTTCCTATAAAGTGCCTTGAGGGCAACATTCTCAGAGGTAGAACTCAGCAAACTCAGATGGATGAGGTAATTGATAAAGTTAAACTAGAGATCAATGACTGGAAAAATAAACTCCTTTTTAACGGGGATAGGTTCACTTTGTTGAAAAGTGTTCATTGCACACTCCCTCTTTAAACGATGCAGGTTATCAAAACCAAATAGAGCACTCAACAGAATCTTGAAAATATTTTTAATAAGTTTCTTTGGAAGGGAACTAGATCTACTAAAAAATGGACCACTTGGCACTATACTTGCAAACCACTTAGTGCTGGCGGGATTGGGTTTAAGATATTGCAGCATACTACTGATATTAACATGTATAAACTCTAGTTCAAATTTTGGCTGGAAAAGTCTCTTTGGGCTAAATTTATGCAACATAAACATTGTAAGAATTTCCATCCATCCACTATTAATTGGAGAGTGGGGGATTCGTGACTTTGGAAAGCCATCATTGCTACATGTGATGTAGCTTCTAATTTCATGTTTTGGGACATTAGTCATGGTAGTATTTCTTTTTGGAAGGATGACTGGGGTCTCTCTACATTTTCCAATTTTTCGACTCAATATTATGATACTAATTTGCTTGTCTTGGATTGTTGGATTAACAGTGAATGGAATCTTGATATGCTAAACTTCTTAATTGGTAAAATTGCTTTTGCAAATTCCTGTTAAACCTCAAGATAATGTTGTTCCTATTTGGAAGAATCATGTTAGCACATTTGTTACAAAATGGCTTTACTCAAACCTAACTCATTTACTCTATGGAAATGGCATGTTATTATTTGGCATAAACTGATTTCTCCATCTATTTCCTTTTTCCTTTGGAGATACTTTCATAAGTTGCTCCCTCTTGATGATATACTTAAGTTTAAAGGGCTTAAAATTGCCTCTTACTGTATAATTGTAAAAAAGTTGCTGAATCATTTAATCATCTATTTTTTGAGTGTCCTTTCAGTAAAGAAGTTTAGCATCCTATTGGGTGCTTTTTTGGTATCCATTGGCACACTAATATGAACTTCAAAATAGCAATAGAGATTTGGAAGGGTTTTGAACCCTCTTTGAACAAGTATTTCTAGTTTCCTGTTGTTATCTTATGGTTTATTTGGATGGAAATAAATAGCCATAAATATGAAGTTGCCGGTCACACCCCCTCTAACACTTCAATTTCAGCGGTCACTTATTTTAAAAAGGCTTGGAAGTCCTTCTTTCGACAAGATGCCTCTCCTATTGTGGCCAAGGGTAGGAAACCCATTTTGATTAAATGGGCACCACCCTCGCTTGGATGGTTTAAGGTTAATGTTGATGGGAGTTTTTCCAATGCCTATACAGGTATGGGTGGGATTATCAAAGACGTTTCTGGTAGATGTTTGCATACTTTGCTTCACCCTGTATTGCTGACCCCTCACTTGAGGCTGAGACCTTTACTGTGCTTGCTACTCTTCCTATTGTTGCCTCTTTAAATTTAAATGGCATTGTGGTGGAAAGTAATTCTAAAATCTTGTTTAACATTCTTTTGGTTAAGATTAAACCACCTTGGCATATCTTAGCTTTGCTAAAAAGAATTAGGTATACTATTGAAAGGCATTGCCTTAATATACTATATTCATTTACTTGTAGAGAAGGGAATCAATCTGTGGGTTGGTTGGCCAAATGGAGGGTGCAAAATGCTACTGTTGGAGTGCATAAACTTATTAAAAATTATTTAGATGCCCCCTATGTTCATTTTTAAGTTGTTGGCCCCCTTATGTGGGTTTCTTTTTGCACAATATGGGTCTGGATTTGGTTATTTTGGACTGAAAGTTTCTACTTTTTTGATGATGCTGCTCGAGTTATTATTTGGCCTGATATTTTAGGGTTTTAAGCAGGAGCCATATTATTTTTATTTCATATGTTTTGGGAGTTGGGCCCTCAGTTTTGGGCTTATCATGGAAGAGCTTGTTGCTTTGATATTGGGAACTCTTCTTATATTTACATCCTTTCCTTTGGGTGTTGGGTCCTTCGGATTGGTCTTAGCATGAAAGAACTTGTTGGCATTATTTGTTGGTTTGGACAATCTTTACGGACTCAGAATTCTTTGGTTAGTTATTATAGCTTGGTGAATGGTTCTGTTTGGGCCCATTGCAGTGTTTGTTCTATGAATCATTACTCCTCTAGTGCTACTAGTTTTTCTCTTACCTACATTCTCTGCATTATTCATTAATGCAAGTGTTTTCTAGACACAGTATTGAGTTTGCCTTGATTGGAGATAGCAACACTTATATTTTCTACTTTACTTGATGGACATTTTTGGTACACCTATTTTGGAAGGAAGTGGTGGGTTCACTTTATAGTTGCTGGATATAGATTACAAGATTGCTATTGTTTGATTGGCTCTCTTTAAAAAGCCTTGTTTCTCTGGTGCACTCTTTCTCAAGGATTATCAAATTTTGAAAGGATATCACTGTATGGGAGATTGATCATGACCTGCACGATTTAATATGGATTTGCTTGTTCTCAAATTTGGTTTTTAATGCACATTTTCAGGACTTAGATAAACTTTTACTATCTGCCACATTTGTTTTCTGTTAGTTGGGGGATTAAATAGATTTGGCCTACAGATCATCGCCTTTCTGAGACTCTTTTTTGCTCTCCTCGTGATTCCTTCAAGGAATTGAAGATTCTATTATGTTGTAATCACTCTTTTTATTGGAATAGGGTTGTTTTATTTCCTGCAGGTTTCGGAAGTCCACCATTGTGTTTCTCATTTTATCAGATGGCCTCTCTACTCTTTTGTTGTTCTTGTCTACGAACAATTTGGGTTTTGGTGTTCTTGTCCTTTTTGGGTATACTTTTTCTTATTAGAACACATTTTGCAGGAATACATGTATTTTTGGGTTTTTTTTTTCCTTTAAGCTTTTCTTTTACTTTTGCATGGAGTTGTATTGCGGAAAGTGGAACCCCTGCGACTATATTGTATTTTCTTTTGCTTTTAGATGGGGATCCACTCTCCCCCCC
>NW_018164922.1:191310-204349 GCF_001263595.1 Phalaenopsis equestris
CAAGTACACCCAGTGTCTATTCATCATTTTGGTGGCGGCTGAGGCTCTTCTAGAGTTTCTGTGACCATGTGAGCTACATGTCTTTCTTCCTTGTTGGGTACTCTTAGTTGTTTTTGTTGTGGAGTGACTATGAATCCTTACTTTAGCATTCTAAAAGTTTTACTACTTTTTTCACTGGTTCTCGGGCTCTTTTCTTTCAAATTGTTGATTTATTGTTCCATTGTCGTTTCACTGTTTTGAGTTGGGTTTGGTTACTACTGGTTGGTGGCTCTTCTCTTCAAGGATAATCCTATTGATACTGATACTGATATTTAGTGGACAAAGACCACCTTTTCTTTTGTTGTGGGGAAAAGCTTTGATTTATGAAATGATGTTGAACATATGGTCTTCCTCAACTCCTTTCATGAAGGGGTTTGACAAAGTGAATTCCCTTTTATGAAACACCTTCGTAGGAAGTATGGTAAACATGCTGCTATTTTTTTTTTATTATGATATTTCTTCCTTATCTTCTTACTTTAAGTTCACCCTCATTGGAAGATTTCAATTCAGGCACCAAAAGATGGAGGGTGTGAAGAAATACTTTTGAGGATTTGAAGCTACTCAGTGATTGGAGGGTAGGACTAGTAGAGGGGAGGCATATGTCTATACATCTTTCATGGGAAGAGGATTATGCTAGAATTTTGTCCAAGCAGGTTCTCTACATTGAGGGAATGGAAACAAAAATTTTAAAATGGTATCCTGAGTTTGATCCAAGCTAGAAACAACCCATTGTGCCAATTTAGTTTAAGCCGCCTGGGCTCAAACTCCACTTTCTTCATCAACAAGTGTTGTTCACCAAAGGTACTGCTTCGGGAAGAATATTAAAATTATATGTTCCAACTTATAATTTGTTCATACCTTCAGCTGCAAGGATACTCGTACAGAGAGACATCACTTTATCTGATGTTGATGAAATTTGGTTGGGCACAACCTACAATGGGTATTGGCAGAAGATTATTATAGCGCGGAAGTTTTATTACTGTACTCATTGCAAAATGTTTGGCCATACTAATGCAAGCTGCTATAGAATACAACCCAAGATGAAGTTTTGACAAAAAGGTTCCTCCTCTATTGATGTTGCTCCAGATCCAATACTGGAGGCTCCTCCTTCCAGTGCAGCTACTTTAACTTCCCTGCCAACTATCCTTGAACCATTAATGGAGGCTCCTCCTTCCAGTTAAACTATTTTAAATCCACTATCAGTTGTTTCTGAACCCTTGATGGAGGCTCCCACTCCTATTGCTGGTCCATTGGAATTTCCTATTATACAACAAACAACTCATAATTTTGCAGTACAGAAAGGAACCCCCCCAATGCTCTTATTGATGGACACCCCCCTGTGGAGGATCTTTCAATTTATATACCTAATACAAATAATATATCTTTGGTGGAGGAGGTTGTTGAATAGATGGTTGCTCACCCCCACATGGTCAGGGCCCCTTCAGATCCTTTCCACATTTTTCCCCCTATTAACCCTTTAACTATTTCCTCTTTATAGTATATATAAATTGATATAGAAGAGGGGTGACAGCTGCTAAAAACTAGAAATAAGAAAAAGAAGGTTATGATTGATCCCCCTGGAGATTATTTCGTCCTTAAAGCAGGTAGTTCTTACTCTTTAAGAAGAAATTCCCTCACCAGGCTTACTAAAGGGAAAACCAATTCCTCTTATCATGATTAACTTCTTATGTTGGAATGTAAGGGGTGTGGCTCACCCCCTCTCTTTAAATAGGCTACTTCATCTCATTAGAAAACATAAACTTTGGTGTTTTGCTCTTCTAGAACCAATGGTTCACAAATATCCTCAAAAAATCCTTTCAAAGTTTCGTAGTTTCTTCACTTTTCTAATATCAACAATAAAATATGGTTGCTTTGCAGTCATGAAATTTCATGGTCTGTTCTTGTTAATGACTCTCAATATGTCCATTTGCAATTTGACATTGTTGGAAAGAGGTGTTTTGATACCGTTGTCTATACTGGGTGCACCAAATCTACAAGAAGTGACATAAAATAGATAAGTCTATGTCCTCCCCCTGGCTGGTGGGGGGTGATTTTAATAGTGTTGCTGAAAAAGAGATGGAAGATCTCCCAATTTCCATCAAACTTTCTGAATTTTGTGATAATATTCTCACAACTGGCTTATTTGATTTTGGCTTTCAAGGCCCACCATTTACTTGGAGAAGGGGTAAAATCTAAAAGAGATTGGACATATTTTTAGTTAATGCTCTCTGGTTCCAGAACTACTGCATACCTATGTTTCTGATATACCAAAAATATATGCATTTTTAGACCCATATTTTATACCTACTTTTGATGATATTGCACTTTAATGGAAGGTATTTTGATGTTTTCTTGCAGGTTGTTGATTTTTAGGGCTTAAAGAAAAAAGAAAGCAAGCAGGATGAAATTTGGAGTCAAAATGACATTTTTTAAGAAATGCTCAGCACCAGCAGTGCCGAGGCTAGCGCCGCGTAGCGCCGACGGAGCAGCTGCGCTGCCGGCGCGCTGCGCTACCGGCGTAGAATAAATTAACGCGGAGATTTTTTACTCAGCGCCGATTGTATTAGACCAGCGTGAACGACGCCAAAGGCATGGCAGACCACGTTTCTAGAAGGTTCGATGTATTTAGATGTCTTCTTGATGAGTTTTTGGAGGCATCTCTTGGAGAACCGACCTTGGGCTCTATTTGGGGCCGAAATTTATCAGAAAATGGGCTCCTCTACATTTTTCACTCCTCTACTTTAATTTTTGGCACAACATCATTCCATTTCACTTCCATATTGGAGTCAACTAGTGATTTTTTCGTCATAGTTTAGAGTTTTTATGGTGTGATTTAGTGTGAAACTTTCTATAAGAGTGTTGGAGAAGGAGAAAAGTGAGAGATAACTTTTTCCTGCATTTCTAAGGAAAGGCTACAAAGCATTTGCTTTGAGAATGAGTTTTAAAAAAAGTATAGTTTGTTTATCAGTGTTGTATGAAGTTTTTGTTATATAGGAAATTTGTGTTTTATTATTTCTTTCTCATGAAGTCTGAGTAGTTCCCTCTATCTTTCTCTCTACTCTGAGATATGATGAAATGAAGATATAATATAAATTTGCCAATATTAAATTATAAAATAAATTGTGATGATTTTTCAACTCTGAACTTAATTTACTTTTCAATCTGGCTAGTTGAATGGTTTAAATGTGTTGTGAAACATATGATCCGAGAAATGGAGTATGAGTTCTACAACAGAGTAAGGATCACATTTGATTCTACAAAGGAGAACATCATTTATTAAATAAAATTTGTTCAAGAAATTAAGTCCAAATAAATAGGAAAATATTCATTGTTGGGTGTAGAATTAGAGAACCTTTAGGGTTATAGACTAAAATTTTTAATTCAGTCTTAGTATTTAAAAACTAAAGCGAGAGCTAACCTTCAGGTGGAGGGAAGTGGGAGCCTGGAGTGGGAGTCGGTATCCTCCTAGCCTAACCATGGATTTATGGACTAAATGCTAAAGGATGAGCCAATGATTTTATGTGCAATGTATCATTGTAGAGAATTAAAACTGCTCATATTTGGCACAATACATATTATAAACATTTATCTCATCTCATTTCACCAAAACCTCATTATTGTGGGAAGGATGCTTTTTCACATAAGAAATCTCCATTACATAAACATAGAAAGTAGATTAGTAGTTACTGTTTAAATTTTGCATTTATGTTTTGCTAATAGTTAAGTAATTTAGTTTTTATCTCAACATTCAAAATTAATGACAGAGATTTCAAATGACTTTCTGTGAATTTCCTAGCAAAATTATAATTTCCAATTTAAACCTTCCCGTTTTCAATTTAAACCTTCCCCGTAGGATTGATATTTGGGGCTTAAATAGAAAGTCCATTATTACTTGAAATGATTCGTATACTTGCATATAATCTGAATATTAATTTATTACTTGATTTTATTTAATTAAATTTTACACAATCTATCGCAACAAAAAAGCCGGATCAAGTTTTTTGCGCCGTTGCGTGGGGAAGGTAACGGTTCAATTAAATAGTTTTGATAAATTAGGAAATTTAGAGATAATATATATACCATAAATAATTATTATTATCATTAAAAGAATAAAAAAAATGTTTTAAAAATCAAAAATCTAAAAAGAAATATTTTTATTAGAGTGTTTTATTTTGCTTGCTTTATTTTTTATGCGAAATATTGGATTTGAAGTTTTAATACCTTATGATTCATAATTAGAATGTACTATTAGAAAAATTTGAGAACAACAAAGAGAAATAAAAAATTTACAAGAAATGACGAATAACTTAGACAATCCAATAAATGAAAATTGACAAAGGCCTTTAAATGATTATGTGAATCTGACAATAGATGAACTTCAGTTGACTATTCAAAATCCTGATTTTGCTGCAAATTCATTTGAGCTTAAACCTGCTATTATCCAAATGTTACAAAATAATCAGTTTGGAGGATCACCTATTGAAGATCCTAACTTACATCTTGCTTGTTTTCTTGAAATTTGTGCTTTATTTAAATATGACAGAGTTTCTAATGATGTTGTTAGGCCTAGACTTTTTCCTTTTTCATTAAGGATAAAGTCAAGGCTTGGTTAAATTCTTTAGCACCTGGATCTATTAGAACTTGCGGAGAACTATCACTAAAATTCTTGGCTAAATATTTTCCACCCTAAAAAACTACTAAGCTTAGAAATGATATTACATCTTTTTGTTAGTTTGAAGGGTAATCGATTTATGAAGCCTGAGAAAGAATTAAAGATCTTCTTAGGAAATGTCCACATCATGCTTTACCAGATTGTTAATAATTCAAAAATTTTACAATGGATTAGTAAGATCGCTGAGATCTATTATAGATGCTGTTGTGGGTGGTTCATTAATGTCAAAACCTTTTGCTGAAGCATAATCTTAAGTTGAAAACATGACTACTAATAATTTTCGATGACCCTTTGAAAGGGTAAATCCTAAGAGAGTAGCTAGTATTCATGATTCTGATGCAATGTCTATTTTGGTAGCTCAAATTGCTACTATTTCTAAAAGGATTGATCAAATGGGAATGAATTATTCTCAAGTACACCCAGTGTTAGAGGAGAATTCACTAGGACAGATTATTGATATTTAATCATCTTATGAAACTTTAAACGCTATAAATAATCAAAATAACAATCCCTATTGTAACTATTTTGACACCGGTTGGAAAAATCACCCAAATTTTAGTTAGAATAATTATAATAATTTGGTGAATCCATCTGAAAATCTGAACAATCAAGGAAATCCTAATTTTTGACCTTATTATCCTCCGGGATATAACTCCAACCCTAACCCACAAGTTTAGGAGAAGAAATTGATGATGGAAGAAGTAATATTGAATTTGGGAAATTAAATACTGAATCAAGGGGTTGCTATTAGAAATATTAAAAATCCATTTAGACATATTGCTACTGTACTTAGTAATAGACCTTCTGGAATTCTTCCAAGTACTGTGGAAGTTAATCCAAATAATCAATAAAAAGAACAAATTAAAGCTATTCAATTACAAAGTGGAAAAGAATTTGAAACAAGGATCCAAAGAGAAACTAAAGTTGATGAAGAAAAGGAAGAAATGGAAAATGATCAATGGGAAAATGAACAAACACATAGCCCAGTAGAAAGGCCATTACCTCCATTTCCTCAAAGACTGAAACAGAATAATAACAATTTACAAAATTTTTGGCTATTCTTTAGAAGTTAATGATAAATATTCCTTTTGTTAAAGTTTTGGAACAAATGTCAAGTTATGTTAAATTTATGAAGGATTTATCAAAACAAGAAAAGGAAGTTAACAGATCATGAGACCATTGCACTTAGTGAAGAGTGTAGTGCTATTATTTAGGAAAGACTTCTTGAAAAACTAAAAGATCCTGTTAGTTTTACTATACCTTGTGCAATTGGAGAAAATTTTTATGGAAATGCTTTATGTGATTTAGGAGCAAGTATCAATCTTATGCCTTTATCAATTTTTAAACATTTAGATTTGGGAGAAATTTCCCCTACTACTGTAACTCTTCAGTGAGTTGATCAATCAATAACTTATCCAAAAGGAGTTATAGAAGATGTGCTAGTAAAAGTGCATAAGTTTTTTTCCCCGTAGACTTTATAGTATTGGATATGGAGGAAGATAAAGAGATTCCCAATATTTTAGGGAGACCATTTCTCGCAATAGGGAGAGCTGTAATAGATGTGCAAAAAGGAGAATTAATGATCAAAAAATTAAATTTAATATAGCAAAAGGTATGAAATATCCTGCAATAGAAAAAGATAATGAATGTTTCAGGATGGAAGTAGCTGATTATCTATACAATGAGCAGCTTAAGAAGGAATTTGAAGGTAAATTTATGCAAGGAGAAATTTTTGATACTGAAAATGAAGTAAAAGAAGAAGATTTAGATTATATTTTGGGAAAATTTGAAGCATTAGAATTGCTGGAAAATGATAGTAAAAATCTTATTCCTTCAAGTATTAAACCACCTGATCTTGAATTGAAGATATTACCTGCCCATTTAAAATATATATTTTCAGGAGAGTCATCTACATTGCCTTTTATTATATCTTCTGAGTTAACTGAAATTCAGGAACAAAAGTTGATAGAGAAGTTGAAAAAGTATAAATAGGCTTTTGGATGGACTTTAGCATATACTAAAGGAATTAGTCCTTCAATTTTTATGCACATAATTTTATTAGATGAACAGTATGAACCTAAAGTCGATCATTCAAGAAGATTAAACCAAATAATGAAAGAAGTTGTTAAAAAAGTGATTTTAAAGTGGTTAGATGCTATAATTATATATCTTATTTTAGATAGTGCTTGGGTAAGCCCAATTCACTGTGTTCCAAAGAAAGGAAGAGTGACTGTGGAAGAAAATAAGAAAAAATGAATTAATACCAATAAGACAAGTAATTGGTTGGTGAATTTGTATTGACTATAGAAAATTAAATATGACCACCAGAAAAGATCACTTTCCTTTGCCCTTTCTAGATCAAATGTTGGATAGAATGACTGGGAAAAAATACTATTGCTTTTTAGATGCATATACTGGATATCAACAAATTTGAGTTGCTCTAGAGGATCAAGACAAAATAATGTTTACAAGCCCATATGGAACATTTTCTTTTCGTAGAATGCCTTTTGGACCATGCAATGCACATGCCACATTTAAAAGATGCATTATGTTAATTTTTTGAAATTTTATAGAGCATGGAATGGAAGTACTTATGGATGATTTTTCTATATTTTAGACTTCGTTTATGTTATGTCTTAAAAATTCAAAAAAATGTTTGGAGATATGTGAAGAAATAAACTAGTCTTAAATAATCTTGTTTTGAACTGAGAGAAATGCCAATTTATGGTTGCAGGAGGAATTGTTCTAGGGCATAAAATTTTTGAAAAAGGCATGGAAGTAGATCCTGCAAAAATTCAAGTTATAGAAAAATTACCACCTCCTAAGTATGTTAAAGGGGTGAGAAATTTTCTAGGACATGTTAGCTTTTGCAGGTGCTACATAAAAAAATTTTCAAAAATAACTAAACCCTTATGCCAACTTTTAGAAAAAGACACAAAATTTGATTTTAATGAGGAATGTATAGCATCATTTGAATTATTAAAGAAAAAATTAATCCGTGCACCTATAATAGTACCACTTGAATGGGAGAAACTATTTGAAATAATGTGTGATGCTAGTGATTATGTTATTGGGGATGTATTAGAATAAAGGCATGACAAAGTTTTTAAAGTTATATATTATGCTAGTAAAACTCTAAATAATGCTCAAATTAATTATACTACTATTGAAAGAGAGTTATTAGCTATTTTTTATGCCTTTGATAAATTTATATCTTATTTAATTTGAACTAAATGTATAGTGAATACAGATCATTTTGCTATTAAATACTTGATGCAAAAGAAGGATGCTAAACTAAGATTAATTAGATGGGTACTTCTATTGCAAGAGTTTGATTTTACTTTGGTAGATAAAAAAGGGAAATGTTATTAAAATAGCTGATCATTTGTCTAAAATAGAAATAGAAATATTAACTTATTTTGAAAATGAAATTTTAGAAAATTTCTCTAATGAACATTTATATAGTATTGATGAAATGGATGTACCATGGTTACCATGGTATGCTGATATAGTAAACTATATTGTAAGTGACATTCTACCACCTAATATCAAGAATCCATAACTAAATAAATTTATCTATGATTTGAAACACTATTTGGGGGTTGACCCATATTTATATAAACAATGTAAATATTTAATTTTTAGAAGATGTCTGCCTTATGAAGAAACTCAATAGATAATTGAAAGATGTCATGATTCTGAATTTTGCGGATATTTTGGAATAAATAGAACTGCATATAAAATTTTGCAAGTTGGACTTTATTGGCCTACTATTTTTAGAGGTTTTAATGAACATATTAAAATATGCGATAGATGTCAACGAGTAGGAAATATTTTCAGAAGAGACAGAATGCCTCTAATTTACACAGTAGAAGTTGAAATTTTTGATGTGTGGGGATTAAAATTTATGGGACCATTTATGTCTTCATTTAGAAATTTTTATATATTACTTGCTGTTGATTATATGTCTATGTGGATTAAAGCTATTGCTATGTCTAGATGTGACGCTGGTGTTTTTCTAAATTTTTAATTAAAAATATATTTACAAGATTTAGAATGTCGAGAGTAATCATTACTGATGGAGGATCTCATTTCAGGAATAAGAGAATCAAAAAATTAATCATGAAATATGATATAATGCATAAATTCACTTATGGTTATCTTCCTCAAACTAGTGGTCTAGCAGAAATATCGAATCGTGATTAAACGCATTTTAGAAAAAGTTGTAAATCGTTATAAATTGGATTGGTCTGCTAGAGTAGATAGTGCATTATGAGCATACATAATTGCTTATAAAACTTCTATAAGAATGTAACCATATAGATTGATTTTTGTAAAAACATGTCATTTATGAGTAGAATTGGAACATAAAGCATTTCCGGCTATTAATGAAAATTTAATTTTAATTTAAAAGTTGCTGGTGAGAAAAGGATTATTGCAACTCAATAAACTTGAAGAGATTAGAAATGAAGCATATGATAATGCAAAAATCTATAAATAAAAAATGAAAATATGGCTTGATTGGAAGATTGTTAAGAAGAAATTTGAACCTGGACATAAAGTTCTATTATATAATACAAGATTGAGATTGTTTCTAGGAAAACTAAAATTCAGATGGTTAGGACCATTTAAAGTGATTAAACTCTATCATTATGGAACTGTTGTTATTAAAGATCCTAACAATGGAAAGTTATTTAAAGTTAATGGGCATCATTTGAAACTTATTAAGAATGACACATACCTCAATTTAAAGAAGTTTTAATGTTAAGTAAACCCAACTAAACAAATGGTTTGTCAGGCTGACGACGTTAAACCAAGCACTTTGTGGGAGGTAACCCGTACTTATAATGCTTTGTATTACTATTTAGTTCGTTAAGTGTTTTATATATTAGTAGATAAAAATCCTACACAATTAAATTTATTATAAATTAATTAAAATATTGGTATTAGAGGAAACTTTGGGATCAAATTGAATAAAAAAATGAAAATCACAATTTAGCCACTAGTGCCAACCATGCTAGAATGGGCGCCGACGGTGCCCTAGATAACGGACATCAGCACTGACATAGCCAATCAGGAGCGCCGACGTTACTGGGTACGGTTTGAGGGTTTTAGATGACTTTGGGCGGGTTTTGGCGCGATTTCACTTCATAATAACCACCGAGTCGAGTTTAAAAGGTGCTAGAAACATCCTTGGATGCCTAATAACTCCCTATTTTTTGATTCCATGTGTTCCAATTCCAGAAATACTTTGGGGTATGGAGTTTTCAACAAAAGAAAGTTTATTATTTAGGATGCACAATGATTATATGATAAAGTTATTACGAAGAGGAGATTGATCAAGGAAAGAGGATTTGTTAATCATGGAGTGATCAATCCTATTGGTCCAATAGATAAAATCATTATACAAAGGTGTTAGGAAGTTTTATGTTACACTACGTCTGCGGTTGTCCTACCTGTGGTGAAAGAGTTTTATGTAAACTTACATGGAATTACTCAAGGTTACTCAAGGAATTACTCAAGGTGTTGTCTTTGTATGAGGTAAGGCTATACCATTTACTCGTGCAAGGATTAATGAATTGTATATGATAGACAACATTCCAATCTATCATTATACAATTTTCATTCCTATATGAGATTCGATGCAAGACGTGTATAATCTTCTGATAGATGAAAGTGATATGTGGGAGATACGAGATGAAGGATATTTTAGTTTCTTCACTTCATTACTTAATCCAATTTCAAAGCAATGGCATTTCTTTATTGCTGCAAAATTACTCCATACTATGAAAATTAATAGAGTTACTAAAGAATGTGTTATTTTAAATTACTGCATTCAAATGGAAAATCCCATTGATATAAGGTCTATTATATTTAAATCTATTAAGGGTATCCTTACTAATGGACCAATTTATGGACTTCGGCATCCATCTACCATCTTTTTGATTTGCAGTCAAGCCCAAATTCCATATGAAGTTTGGGAAAAGACTTTATTACCTTGGCAACCCATGAATCCTATAGATGAGAATTATTGTGGAAATGGAAATGAAGTATTAGAAGGCATCATAGATCAATCTTCACTAGCTTCAACTCAATTAATACAACCAACAGTTGGAAGTTTGCTTGCTTTGGAAAATAAATTGAAGAAAATTTAAAAGGAACTTCAGAGTATTATGAATGCAGTAGGATATCCTAAATACCTTTTTGATCACCTAGATTGGAGAATGAAAGAAAATTTTGATCAAACTGGAACTTTTCAAGCATGATTAGCTCGGATGTTTAAAGTGAAAGGGTGGATCGAAGAAAATTTGAAAGATCAATTCCCGTACCGATCCTTCTACAACTTATATGTTCATTACCAATCTATGGGAGATATCGGAGGAGGAGAAAGCACTGAAGAAGAGGCGTAATAATTGAAAACTTTAAATTCTCTATCTATTTTAGAACATTATATATGCTTAGTGTAATTATGTAGAATTAATTTAGTTTGTTTTCTTTTGTTGCTTTTTGCTTTATAATACTGAACTTTGAATGTGTGTGTAGTTTTGTGATAGAGTTTAGTGTTGTGGCTTGATTTCGATGCTGATTTATAATTAGTTTGTTTAATATGTGTTATTGTGTAATTAAAAATTATGTTTTTAAAAAGTGTACTTTCATATATAAAAGTTAGTTTGTTGTTGTTTGTGAAAATTCATGTTGGTGAAATGTTTTATTTTGTGAATTATTGTTAGATAAAAATTTGTGTTTAAAATACTAAAAATTTATGAGTAGGTCAATAGGAAATTGAAAACTAAAAAAAAATCAAAATAGGAAATTTTCAAGCCTTCAGCGTCGACGACAATAGAATCGGTGTCTACGGCGCCCTTGACCCGACAAAAGATTTTAATCCCTAAAATTTCACAATTTTTACTTTGGCGACCATTTTTACGCTTAAGTGATCTTCAACCCTCAATTTGGGCGAGTAGGGCTTGATTGTGGTCGGATTTGAGGAGATTTAGAGGCTAAAAGACTTCAGATTTCATCTTCTCTATGTAAGAGCTACACTTTAAACCAAAATTTTTTTATTTTCACCAAGGATTAATCTCACATTGCATGGATCCGAAAATATGGAATTTTTTTGAAAAAATTTTGAGAAAATACTTTGGTGATTAACTCTTATTTAGTGATTTGAAGTTTAAAACGTTTTACATTTTGATGTTTGGAATTTTAGAATTTATTTGGATTTTTCAAAATTTTCTAGATTTCCTATGGCACCTAGATGGAGCAAAAGGAAAGTTAAATATGACGAGCAGAGATTTGTTAGCTTTAGAGCCAGTGCTCAATTTCATAACATTTGTAAAAATAAGAATGTAATTCAGGAACGAGGTTTTAAAAATCCAGGAAGAGAAGTTGAACGTTTTATTATTGCTCGATAGTGGGAAAATTTGTTGCTATTTTTTTTACCGATGCGATAGCTTGAATTGTAATGGAAATTTATGCTAACCTTCTTGAAGCTTCTAATGATTATGTATTTTTTAGTGGAAAAAAGGTAGAATTTACTCCAACAAAAATAAATTAGTTTTATTCTGTAAAAGATGTGTATAGGTGCCAGTATCATTCTTTTTCTGTTACAGATTAGGCTTTAGATGAAGTTATTTCTTTTCTGAATAGTAAGAAAGGGGCTTGGAAAATATAAAATGGAGTTAAAGTTGACTTTTCCCTTTCTATGTTAAATGTAGTATCTAAAACCTGACACTATTTTATTTCTAGGAGGATGATTCCAACGAATCATCATAGTGAAGTGACCAAGGATAGAGTCATCCTGAACTACTGTATTCAACAAGTGATGGATATAAATGTAGGCTCTATCATTTATATGAACATTTGATCTATTGCTCTAGGAGATACCATTGTGTATTGGCACACCCTGCACTTCTTTACACACTTTGTGAGCAGCCAGGACTTGATTTTTGACCTAAGTTGATTTCAGACCTAATGAGGAGAGGATTGAGCCTCAGAGACCTATTGGGCCTGCCAACATCAAGACTTATGAATCCCATGTTGATTGGAGATTTGGAAGACATGTCAGGGATATTCCTTCTACTTGTAGAACCCCTAGTGAGCCTACTTCAAGTAACCCCAGTAAGAGGGAGTTGTTGGATCAGATGATGATACAACAGGGAGATATTTTGAGGATGGATCATAGGATGCAGAATATAGATGCCATAAATGCTCACACTAATGATCTGATTCACCAGAAATTTAGGTATAATGCTGCTTATGATGATGCTTTAGTGAGACACCTGAGGGCTGATGTCGGCACTATTTTTGGTGTGGATTTTGCCCGTA
>NW_018164923.1:0-732 GCF_001263595.1 Phalaenopsis equestris
CCCTGTTAATTTCAGGAGAAGATGTCAGGATCGCGCCTGATTTTTGCTTTCTAAGATGTTTTGAACATTGCCAACAAAGATGAGATACCGCAAGGCGGGATAATTGACTTTGATATGAAATTCGACGATGTTAACATAGAGTATGAAAATCCACTAATGGATACCGTTGAAGAACGAGAAAAAGAGGGATTGCCCTCATTACTCAAATTCAGCTCCAGGATTCCCTCTTCCTTAAAAGGGAAAGAAGCCGTCGAATAACAAGAGCCGATGGAAGGGACAAGCTGTCGTCTGCCCTCCATGGTGGCTACTACAGCAGGACATTTGATAATGGCTGATGAAGAGAAAATACCTTTCGCTTCGTTGCGGAGAACTCAGTGAAGAAACGCTGACCATAAAAGACAAAGAGCTCTGGCCAAAGCCAGGAAAGAAAAAGAAACGTTATTTGCAATCCCAAAAGAATACATGAATAATGTCAACATGAAGGAGTCTTCTGATAGTTTGCCATTGACAAAAGAGGAAGTACAGTTGAGACAGCTTCCTGAACCATCACTAGTATGGGTTCACTCCGATGCCAGTTCGGTTTGTTCTACTTGTCATTCCACAACACTTGAACAAGGACAGTCTGCAGGAGCATTTGTAGAATGTCCACGTTGCAATGTTCTGCATCTAGAACAATATTGTAATTATGATGATTACTTATCAGCTAATGAACTGATAAGATATGATGATCTG
>NW_018164923.1:1382-2993 GCF_001263595.1 Phalaenopsis equestris
GATTGTATCCCTCCACATATTGATCATCATGACTTTGATCGTCCGTTCTGTACAGTCTCTTTCATATCAGAGAGCAGTATGCTATTTGGCACAGATATAGACATTATCGATCCAGGAGAATTTCAAGGATCTGTTGAGATTTTCTTACCAAGAGGATCCGTTTTGATTCTGAAAGGGAATGGAGCTGACATAGCAAAACATTGCATTCCGGGAGTTCGACACCGTCGAGTGTCGATAACTTTCAAGAGAATGATTGACGTTAAAACTAAATATGGATTTCAGCCTGATCCAGAGCTTGAACAGTTGCAGCCATATGAGTTATAAACTCGTTGCACCACTAGGCTATCTCAAAACAACAGCCTAGAAGGTCAGCTTGTTTAGAAACTCATAATACAGTTTGCAAGAAGATCTTCTACTGACAGAAATACAAGATGTGCAAATATGCAGCCAGCGATATGAGGACAGTTTATTTTGTACTTTATATTGTGTACTCATAGATGTACTAGTAATGCGAATAACATGATGTACTTTTCATCTTTTGAGATATATACATGATATATTGTAAAAATAACTGAATCAATAATGAAGAATTTCAGAGTCTTTTTCTGATATAAACTCTTCTTAATATGGTTGAAAACCACTAAATTATGTATTGGTTCATAACAATGAACAGAACAAAACATTTTCAAAACAGATTTTTACAACAAACAAATTAAATTTGCCAAATAAGTTTTCTCAATTTTGAGATTCCTTGCTTGTGCAGTACGACCTCGTTCGGTCTATATCCCCACAAAATCCCACATTCTTACATAATTCTATTTTTCGTGATATCCCTATGGAGTCACAAACTCTACATGATACTTGCAAATGGATTTTGCAAATCTTTTTCAAAATAACATAAATTTCTACACATTAAACTTTCTGAAACACATGATATTTTAAATCAGTCTGATAACTCTGATTTATTGTTTTACAAAATTGATCTAATAATTTCAATTTTCTCATCGAGTCAGTTCCATACTTCTGATTCATAACTTTTTAAAAAAAAACAAAAATTGATCTGATAATTTCAATTCTCTACATTGAATCAGTTCGATACTTCTGATTCATAACTTTTCAAAATTGATCCAATAATTTCAATTTTCTTATCGAATCAGTTCAATACTTCTGATTCAAAAATTGATTCAATAATTTCAATCTTCATATCGAATCAGTTCAATACTTCTGATTCATAATTGATCTGATAATTTCAATTTTCTCATCAAATCAGTTCAATACTTCTGATTCATAACTTTACTTTAAATCAGTTCAATACTTCTGATTCATAATTGATCCAATAATTTCAATTTTCTCATCAAATCAGTTCAATACTTCTGATTCATAATTGAGCCGATAATTTCAATTTTCACATCAAATTAGTTCACATTCTTCAAGAATTGATCTAATAATTTCAATTCTTACTTTGAGATCAGTCATACACTTCTGATTTCTTTTATTAAAAGTCAGTTCCAAATGTCTGACTCTCCTCAAATGTCTGACTTTGTATCTTGAATTCCCATTTTAAGGTCAACCCTTACATGTTGATCCTTATTAAAAAATCCCCAGCGGAAA
>NW_018164923.1:3185-3810 GCF_001263595.1 Phalaenopsis equestris
GTCTAGCCATAGGACTTTCCTACTGACTAGTCTTAGAAAACTAGAAAAGATACCCTCACCATTAGAAACTCAAAATTCTTTTCTTTACTCAACTTGAAGTTCCACATATTGTTCCTAACCTCTAATACTTAGTAGGTAAGATCATTATGAGGGAACTCAAGGAAAGTTCCTATAGGACTACTCGGCCTTAGCATTCACCGTGGGTGTTGGTTTGAAGTTAAGGTATACCATACCTCCACAATACCCTCACAATATCTTGGCTAAGATCGATACATGAGAGCCCAAAATGGAGATTTCATTGATCCATGGTTTATTTAGAATGGATATTTATCTAATTCTACTTGAAATGCTCCTCTTGGGTCTTTTGGCCTAGACACCTCCAAATTACCTAATTGCCCTTAGGACCCAAATCTGGCCAAAATTCTCAAATTTTACCAAAATACCCAAAATTGATCAAAACTTATTCCAAACACTTTGAATACATCCAAATTTGCCAAAATTTCAAAAAAAAATGGCCAAATTACCAAAATGTCCCTCCATGGCCCAAAAATCCAAAAATTCCAAAAATTCCCAAAAAATCCCAATAAATCCAAAATATTCCCAATTTATTCCCAATTTCATTTTT
>NW_018164923.1:3928-4459 GCF_001263595.1 Phalaenopsis equestris
CTCAAATTGGCATCCAATTTTTGTTGAAAATCCTTTGTGAGGTCATTTGTGACCAAAAACAACAATTAATTTGAGCTTAGCCCAAAGCTAGCCCAAGTTTGACCCAAGTTTAGCCCTACATGCTTAATTTAGGTCTAAATCTCAAACCCATCAAAACCCATCCAAATTGACCCTCAATTAAACTTCAAAACAATTTTTATCCTTCATGAAAATTGTTCATTATGATTTTTTACACCAAATAAAACCATTAATTTGAGCTAGCCCAAAGCTAGCTCAAGTTTGACCCAAGTTTAGCCCTACATGCTTAATTTATGTCTAAATCAAAACCCATTTAAATTGACCACCAAATCAACTTCAAAACAACTTTCATCCTTCATGAAAGTTGTTCATCATGACATTTTAAATCAAATAAAATAATTAATTTGGACTTAGCCCAAAGCTAGCTCAATTTTGACCCAAGTTTAGCCCTACATGCTTAATTTAGGTCTAAATCAAAACCCATTTAAATTGACCACCAAATCAACTTCAAAA
>NW_018164923.1:6146-7236 GCF_001263595.1 Phalaenopsis equestris
TAAAATGGGTCAAAAATCAAAAATCCACCAAATTGATTAACCAATTGACCTCAAAATGACTTTCACCCTTCATGAAAGTTGTTCCTCATGGTCTCATACACCAAATTCCATATTTAATTGGGCCAATTGGCATGCCTAACCTAGTTCAAACATAAGATTTGGTCATATGCACCTTTTTGGACTTATGACCAAATCCAAACCAATTGAGCTTGGTATGGTCAAATGAGCCTTGCCCTAACACATTTTAGACCCTAAGGTTGAGTTTAAAGGCAGCCACAAACCCATGGTTAATCTTGATATTTATCCCATGGGTAAATTTTTGAAAAAAATTCTTAAAGGGATAATAAAGAGGTTAAATCAAGGTACTTGCCATAACACATGTCCATACCCTATGGTGCCATTTTTACTGAGCATCATAAGCTTTAACCATGATCCAACCCTTGGTTAGCCACCTTAACCCAAGCTAAAATCCAAAAACCGTGAGCCCCCACATGGCCAAAACCCAAACCCATGCCAAGAGGCCACCTCAGCCCAAATTGAGCTGAGAGCTCCTCTTCTTGAGACCTAAGCAGTGGGGCTAAGCTCTCATTTGGCCAGATAAGCATCCCCATAGACATTTTCTATAAAATCTACCCCACGACCATGAATAGGAGGGTGGTAAAAAAATTTTCACTAAGCCTTCCCAAAATCCTCAGAGAGCTTCTCTAAGAGCCCCTCAGTACATTTCAATCTATTTCCCCCTCTCAAATCCACCATGGCAATCCAATTTTTGGCTTGAATTCCTGCCCGAAACTAGAATAAGTTCCAATCCCAACCTACACAGCACCAAACTCCAATTAAATTGGCTCTACACCTTCACAAGAGTAAAAGAAGCTCCCCCTCCTCCCGAGCTTATTTTGATTCTCCATTTACTTAAGCTTGATTTAATGGTATCTTAACCGTATGGATATGTTCGACTCACTTAGACGAGTCCATAGGATCAAACCCGAAGTGATTTGGTTGAGTCTAGGCTGAGATCTTAAGGTTTTAGTGTGGACTGGCACGAGATCATTCTATCGGGGACGATGACGGGGAGCCGTTTGATCCAGCG
>NW_018164923.1:8248-8641 GCF_001263595.1 Phalaenopsis equestris
AAAAACTTGATTTTTAAGTTATTTTTAATTATTTTTAATAATTAAAAATAATAAAAAATTCATAAAATACTAAACTAATGAAAATGTTCCAAAATTATTTCCTAAGCACTTAGGAATCATTGAAATATTTTTCCAAAGTCTAAAAATAAAGATACTTATTTTTAAACCTTAAAATGGTTTTTAAGGTTTAAAAATAGAATTTTCACCAAACTAATTATAAAAAATCAAATAAAAATCAGAAAAATACAAAATAAATTTCTTTGGGTTACCTGATTTTAGAGAGATTTTCCAAAAATATAAAATTTATTTTTCAACATATAAAATATTTTATTTTTATTAAAATCCCCAAAACTTCAATTAATTTTAATAAATCACAAAAAATTCAAAAAATTA
>NW_018164923.1:9751-10855 GCF_001263595.1 Phalaenopsis equestris
AATTTGCATGTTAAAAAACGATGTCCCTCTGCATAAAAACTAAAACCATCAGGATAGCCACATACCCAAAACCAAAAACAAATCTTCAAAAAAAAAAAAATATATATATATATATATATCACAACATTTCAAAAATATAAGACAACTCAAAAATTTAATCACAAACATCACAAAAAATACAACTTCAACTAAATTAAATCGTCTCTATCGAAAGATCGGGAACCCCTCGGAGGAGGTAACTTACGGTTGCTAACGAGGCTTCCCATGGTCTAAATGAAATTATTGGAACTCATTAAGTTGAGTTTAGTAAATTAATTTGGACTAAGTGATTCCAATAGAAAATAGTAGTGTCGGGACGATGGAACCGTGGGATCTTGACCGGTGTCGCTTTAATCAACTTTAATATGCCCATAATAAAATTTAAAGAGCTTTAACCATAGGGCCACCTGATATGACATTATAACCACATGTCCTAGAAAACTTGAACTCTGCTACAACGAGGAGCTTGGAGCTTACATGGTGGGCAACCCGATTATCTTCAATAGCAAGAGTATCTACAACAACATGTCCAACACATCCTTCCTTAGCTTTAAACCAACAAAGCCACAGGATATCAAGGTTGTTTGCCTAGTGCAACATAAATCCTCAAACACATCTTTTAGGCATTTGTACAATCTTGTTGTACAATCTAAGCCCTAACTCGCCTTAGGATTCCGAGGTAGTCATTTGTCACGACTTAAATCCTCACATCTTCAAGGTTATTTGTGCTGATTGCTTCATACAAATTTAAATCCTAAAAAATAAAAATTGCAAGATGAAACATCTAAATGATTTCTCCTAAATTGAAGCCAAATAATAGGATAGCTTAGGAAGTTACCGAAGTTCTCCTTCGGATCCGTGACATCCTCTAGTGTTTCCTCCTTTCGACTCCAGAACAAAATGTTCCAAATTTGAACCAATCCCCACTTCACACTTCTTAGTCCGATATCTTTAAAAGTTCCTTACCATTTAAACTCCTTGAAGGTAATTTTTCTTGATTTTTATCAAGAGTATTCTTAGGTAACTTCAGTTATCTAAGATGTAATTAACTATAGGGGCTTGCCC
>NW_018164923.1:10872-26776 GCF_001263595.1 Phalaenopsis equestris
ATAAACCCTATTTAATTCCTTATATTAAATAGGGGAACTTGTCGGCCAATACATTGGTTTCGCAGACCAAACGGATGTCATAACTTTCTTTAGTTTATTTAATCAAGCCTCACCCTCAACTCTTATGTTCATCCTTCGGGATAGATACAGGATTTGAGGTAATGCGCTCTTTCATCTAAACTATGAAAATTATGGGGTCACTTTGACTTCATCTTTTTCAAAACCCAACTTTTTAAAACGTCCTTCTGAAGCGGGCAACGGGATTTCAATTTCGATGACCGACAGCTTCTTACGGGCAAACCCCACACCAAAAATAGTGTCGACAGCCCTAACCCATCTTAAGATTCCGAGGTTGTCATTTGTCACGACCTAAATCCTCACATCTTTCAGGTCATTTGTGTAATTGTTTTACACAAATTTAATCCCTAAATTAATAAAATTGGTAGGATAAAATATTCAATGATTCTAATTTCTCTCTAAAACTGAAGCCAAATAGTATGATGGTTTTGGGAAGTCTCTGAGGTTCTCCTCAAGATCTATGACATCCTTTAGTTCTTCCTCCTTTGGATTCCAAAATAAAATTTTCTAAATTTGAGCCATTCCTCTTTCACACCTCTTTGTCTGATCACTTTGAACTCGATAAAATGTTCTTATTCCTTTGAACTCTTTGCAGATAAATTCCCTGATTTTTATCGAGAGTTTTCCTAGGTGCTCTTGGTTATCTAGGATGTAATTAACTATAGGGGTTTGCCCTTATAGGAAGATTTTTCGAACCCAGCTTAATATAAACCTATTTAATTTTTCATATTAAATAGGGGAATTTGTCGGCTTATAATAAAATGGTTTTGCAGATTTAACGGATGTCATACAATCTTTAGTTTATTTAATCGAGTCTTACCAGTAAGTGGCGTGTGTATCCTTCATGATGAATAAATTATTTTTGGTATTTTGCTTGTTTATTTAAACTACTGAGGATGTGAGATCAGTTTGGTCTTGTATTTTTAAAAATCTAAAATACTGTTTTTCCAAATTATATATTAAATTAAATTAAAACGGGTGTTGGGATATCCATCTCAACAACCGATAAACCCCAACCTCCCTTACTTTTTAGTGCCGACACTTCCCCTTGGCCATGGTGTTTTTCGGTAGCTAGGGTGGCTGACCAGCCAAGGTCAGGTCACCATTTGGCCAGGGGGGCTCAGAGCATGGTTTTGGTGAAGTCAATAAGGGTTGGCCATGTGTAAAGGTTTTGGATTAAAAAGAAATGAAGGTGAACCTATTTTTGGGTCAATTTGAGTCAAAGCATGAATTTGGGTTGGGCTCATCCACCAAGGCTGGTTTGGGCTGAAGAGGAGATCACTTGGCTCAGCTTAATTAGTGAGGAGAGGTCCCTATCGAAAGGATTTGGCTAAGCATTTGTTAGAGTGTGAAACTAAAAGGGTTAAAAACGTTAAAAACTTTTTTAAGGAGGCTTGAAAGTGGCTCCTCCTTTTTCCATTAATAGCTTGGTGAGGTGACAAAGGCTCATATGGCTCACCTATGGCTTGGGGATGGCTTCATGGCTTGTCCTTGGCTTGGTCATTTGCATGAAAAAGGATTTTTGGATTTTATGGGGTATTTTTGAGGAGTTTTTCATGAGGCTTAATATGGAATTATTTGATCATGAATTTAAAACTTAGGGAATGATTTTGATTAAATGAATGATGGAAAGAAATTTCATGCCATGTGGGCTTTAGATTTGGCTTTTGGAATTAAGTGTGGTGGGCTTGGGCTTTTGAAATTGGGGTGAATTTAGGCTAAAATTTGGGTCAATGAAATGTTTAATTTGGTGTAGGGAGCTGTCGTAAAGAGTTTTGAAAGGGTTTCAAGTGATTTTGAATTGAAAAGTTAATTTGGGGATTTTGGATATATGGCTAAATTGAGGCAAACTTGGGGAGTTTGGTCCAAGTTGAAATTGAGTGTGATTAAGGCTTGCTAAAGAGAATTGAGGGCCCAATTTGATGTGGAGAATAGTTATAAAGAGTTTTGATTCCAAATTTAAGGCAATTGGATAGGGCATGGGGTTCAATTTGAGGAGATTTGATCACTTGGTCAAAATTAGGTCTTTTTTATTTGTGTTAGAATTGAGCTTGCAATTGGGTCAAATTGGGTTTGTATTTGGTTTCAATTGGTATTAAGAATGTTGAATTTTGGTTTGGATTTGAAATTGGGCAAGATTGGGGTTAATTGGGCCAAGATTGAGGCTAATTTGGGGAAATTGGGCCTTTAAGAGCAATGCAGGGCTTTTGATCAAAATAAATCAATTTGGTCAAATTGGGTCAATGTGATGGTTCAAAGTTGAAATTGGGAATATTGGGATGATTTTGGAATTTTTGGAAATTTTGGGTCATAAGTGGTATTTTGGTAATTTTGGCAATTTTGGAGGTATTTTGGGGATTTGGAATTTTGGTGAATTTGGATAGTGGGGAATGATTTGAAATGAATTTTGGACAAAATTGGGTGTTTTGGGCAATTTTGGGAATTTTGGTAAAAGCTAAGGTTGTTGGGGTATTTTGGTGATTAATAATCTTGGGCTAGGATGGGCTAGTAAGCCATGAAGCCATGTCAAATCCATAGGAGCCATATGAGGACTCGTTTAGGATGTTCAATATGTTGATCCTAACCCTCTTAGCCATGGGATAGGGGTTTGGGTCCATCCATATGAGATTTCCTAAAGGAGTCAGGAGACTAAATTAAGGGGTCCTAAGGTTTGGGGTGTGTGAGAAAGTGCAGTGTGTATAAGCTAGCCTAATTAAGACCAGACCACCCAAGGTTAGTTCTAAGGCTTGACCATACTATGGGGGACTCTCCTTGAGCTCCCTCATATGGACCCCACCTACTAAGTGCTAGAGGTTATGACCAATATGTGAAACTTCAAGTTGAGCAGAGAAGAGTTTAGAATTTCTAATTGTGAGGGTTCTTTTCTAGTTCTCTAGGAATAGTCAACAAGAAAGTCCTATGGCTAGACCCTAGGCTACCAAAGAAAAAATAATATACCTCAACCAAAAGTCAGGTCAACAATCATGTGAGCTCAATTTGGGCCTTTTCAAATTAATGTGCTGGGTCCTTAAAAATGTTCATGTAAATGGGCTTTTGAAAATATGCATGAAGATGGGTTTTCTTTTGGTTGAAATTGGGGTTGAATTTAAAGCTGGGTAGGTTGTGAGTATATTGGGTGAAAATTGGGGTTAATTTGATCAATTGGGTGCAAATTAAGGATTTTGGGCTTTAAGGGCAATTTTGGTAATTTTAGGAATCTTATGTAAAATTTGGTCAATTTGGATGACTTGGAGTGATTCAACTTGATTTTTGGTTGAAATTTTAGAATTTAGGCAATTTTGAGGATTTTAGGGTTTCAGGACAATTTTGGGAATTTTGTGAAGCTTTGGGGGTTGGAGGCCAAGGTAGGGTATTTAGGTGGAATTGGAGGTCATTGGACATACCAACCATGATGTTACCCCTTGGATTCCATGAGACCAATGGGAAAACCCATTTTAGATCATCCATGTGTTGGTCCTAGCTATCCTAGCTAACGATTAAGAGCTTGGGGGCCACCCACATTAGTTTTCAAAAGACTTGGGAAATGGGTTAAATGTAGGTAATTTTAGGGTTTGTGATGTGTGTGTTTGTAATAGATTCAAGTGTGAATGTGTGAAATCCTGACCAAGACCATGCCACCCAGGGCTAACACTAAGACCTGACAGTCTTATGGGGACTTCCATTGAGAGGGGAAATTGATGGAGGAGGACAACGGAGTCAGAGCAATCATAGTGACATTTTTGCTACCAAATGTTGAACATAGGTTGAAAAACTGGCACAATTTCACGTTATGGAATGTCAGATAATCTGTGTTGCGGTGGACGAAACGTTCGTCAACGATAATTGCCCAAACAGTACTTCTCCATTTTCTTGGTTTCTCGCCAAACTGCAAGGGAGAGAACAAGCTTGCTCAAATGAGGCCTTCATCACTTCCATCAATTTTAATATGATTTTTTTTATCGTTTCGTTTCTCATAAAATTTTCAAGGGAAATCTACATACATATCACAAAATTTTTATAAAGTTTTGTATATAACACATAAAAGTTTAATATTACAATTATATCTCTCAAATCATCCCAACGTGCCGCAATAATGTTCATGAACATGATCGGGATGTAGGGGTTGAAGCTTGCGAAGGTGGGTAAGACGTCGCCACAGGAGCTCACGAAGATGAAAGTTTCGAAGGTCTTTGTATGCACAGGAGCGCAAAAAGATGGGAGTTTTCAGAGATCTTCGTATGTCGCATTCCGATCGCTACCTTTCCTCTAAAGCTGGCAAATGAGGGTGGGCGGATTTGGGTATTGTTTTAGGCAGGACCAGTGCAGAAGGAGGAGAATGATGAGTCTTTTGGAAGTGTTTTTTATGTGCCGAACTAAGAGATGGGACTTTTGGAGGTGTTTATATGAGGTGATCTTGTTGTCATGTTCACGAGCGATTCTGTTGGGGAGTTTTAATTGGGAATTATAGAGATGATTAACAGGAAATAACTTCGCGGTATCTTTGTAGAATTAAAATTTTAGAGTTTAATGTAAAACTTAATAAGAAGTAGATGCTCTGCAAGTAAATGTCCATTATTTTAAAAATAAATAAAATCGCTTACAATTAGTAATGACACATTAATCCTTGATCATGACCCATTTATCCCTCCAATTATCAAACGCGCATTGACAGCAACGAAAGCATATAAACAACGCTTCCCCCAATCACGACAAAAGCTTTCTCGACCGTTGCTCCACAGCAACATTTAAATTTCCCGAGCCTCCTATCACCGTCCAAAAACTATCATCAACCGATCAAATCCATCCGTTTTACTGGACCGCAATATTAAACGCGCAGACCCGTTGTCGCCATCAACCTCTGTCCTGTTGGTAGTACATATAAACTCGTGCCACATCAAAGCACTCAGAAGTAAGATTCACAGAAGGTCCAACACAATTAGAAAATGGTTTCGAGGATCACCAGAAAGGCTCTCACAAAATCCTCAAAAAAAAGCCCCAAAACAGCCCGCCGGTGGCCTAAAAAGTCATCCCCTTCCCCTCTGAAATCCTTTTCCTCAGCTGCCACCTCATTCAATCGATCCCTTTCTTCCTGCCGCCGGCATCTCTTCAAGATCTTTGCCTGTTTCACCGTTTTCCACACACCTAATAAGCGAAAACAAGGCTTTCACCGCCTCGTTCCAGCCCACATTGACACAAAGGACATCAGTTCTCTGCTTTCTGCACCCTTTCTTCCTCCTCCCACATTTCCCAGGAGGAAAACAGTTTTCTTTGATCTTGATGAAACACTAATCCACTCTTGCACTGGGATCCCGCCTGAGCGCTATGACTTCACCATTCATCCGGTGATTGATGGTAAAGAGATTACTTTTTACGTCTTAAAGAGACCAGGCACGGACGAGCTCCTCCGCGTCGCATCAGAGGTATACGAAGTTGTCATCTTCACCGCCGGACTTAGAGAATACGCGTCCCTCGTCCTGGAACGGCTCGATCCCAACAATAAGTTGATATCCCACCGGCTTTATAGGGACTCGTGCCGGGAGATGGAGGTGGGCAAGCTAGTGAAGGATCTCTCTGGTCTTGGCAGAGATATGGGCAAAGTTGTGATAGTTGATGACAATCCTGCAAGCTTTTCACTTCAGAAGGAGAACGCTATTCCAGTTTCCCCCTTCATCAACGATCTCGATGACCGGGAACTCAGGGAGGTGATGAAGTTTTTGAATTTCGCAGCTAATTTTGAGGACACGAGAGAAGCTGTGGCTCTGTATCTCTCGGGATGGTGGAAAAGTGAGTCATAAATCAGTGATTTGGGGGTTTTTTTTAATGATTATTTCTTAGAGTTTGTGAACGAGTTAGTAGAAGGTTGCATAGCTTCTTTTTCAACCGAAGAAGGAGAGCTTTGACACTCCGAAAGTTATTTTTCTGTTCTTATTCGTTGATTCTTCCATGTAGTTGTTCTACGGCGAGGAATTTGGGCAATGTTAAATTAATTTGAAGGAAACTAGTTCCTTTTAAAGGCTGAATCTGATTCATTGAAACAAGGAAGTTATGCCAAATCACAATATTTTGTAAAATGTGTGTTGTTCTAATTTTTCATCTATAAATTTTGATGGGTTCATACCATTAAAAATTTGTGTGGCTATAAGATAGATTCATTGAAACAAGGTGAAGTTATGCCAAATCACACTTTTTTGTAAAATGTATGTTGTTCGAGTTGTTCATCTATAAATTTTTATGGGTTCATACCATTAAAAATTTGTGTGGCTATAAGATACTTTGCTTCTTTATGGCATATAATTCTTTCATTAGCGCAATGGGTGGGTATGGTAAATAAATTTGGATGCAAGTAGCCACTTTATGGGCATATGATTCATTGGGTTTAAGGCATATAATTCATGCATTACGAATATGTATAACAAAAAAATATATAAGAAATACATGTCTCTATTACAAAAATAGAGCATCTAAAATAAAGGAAAACAAACTAAATCTAATGTCGTCTCAAAAAACAAACAAAAGCATAAAATGCTCCTATTTCTCCCGAAGAGATCTCGGCCAAAGTCAACTATTTTATGATTACAACAATATATAAACATGCTTAAGGCCAAGTAGTATCAATTCAAAAAAGCAAAAGCCTTCGAGGCATATAAGGTTTCAACAAATTAGAGAAATCTCCTTCATGTTAAAAAAATAAAGGTTGCATGATGAAAAGTAGTATGACAAAAGCTCATTTCCCTTCAAAATCCAAAGAAATACTATAGACATTAAAACTGATAAGTAGTCAATAATCTCGTTGATTAAAAGAAGGTAAATCATAAAAGAAGGTAAATCACCCATAGGCAGTTGATCGCATTCTAAAGAAAGAATGCCTCAGAGGATTAGCATTTTGAAATAGATAAAAGAGAAAGGGCACTCAAAAAAGAAATGAGCATATGTTTTTACTGTTGCCCTTGCAGAAAATGTTTAAGTAGAGAAATTCCTTCTTTAATTTGATTATTCACTTCCTACTTTTGAATTTAACAACATTTAATATGACTCTCAAAGCAATATTAGCATTAGGAAACTCATTATTAAAAATAAGCGCATTTCTTTCGTTAATAAGCCATGAATTGAATAACAAAGAATGAAAACCTTCTAAAGATTTCACAGCTTATAGATTTAGCTTGTACAATAAATTATTGAAGTCAGCAACCTATTTGAAAGAATGCCTCAGAGGATTAGCATTTTGAAATAGATAAAAGAGAAAGGGCACTCAAAAAAGAAATGAGCATATGTTTTTACTGTTGCCCTTGCAGAAAATGTTTAAGTAGAGAAATTCCTTCTTTAATTTGATTATTCACTTCCTACTTTTGAATTTAACAACATTTAATATGACTCTCAAAGCAATATTAGCATTAGGAAACTCATTATTAAAAATAAGCGCATTTCTTTCGTTAATAAGCCATGAATTGAATAACAAAGAATGAAAACCTTCTAAAGATTTCACAGCTTATAGATTTAGCTTGTACAATAAATTATTGAAGTCAGCAACCTATTTGAAAGAATGCCTCAGAGGATTAGCATTTTGAAATAGATAAAAGAGAAAGGGCACTCAAAAAAGAGATGAGCATATGTTTTTACTGTTGCCCTTGCAGAAAATGTTTAAGTAGAGAAATTCCTCTTTTAACTAGATTATACATAATAGTTAGGCCTTCTATAATGACTTTCCAAAAAAAAAAAGTAGAGAATTTAAATCAATAACCTTTAAGCTAGTCATTTATGCCAAAAAATGAGTGATATATCCTTGTAGAAGTAGTAATAAGCAACTTTATGAGTACAATAGTTATTATCTTTTCGTCAATAAATGAGCCTAGAGCTAGATTAAGATATTTTTAGACTATGATTAATGCATTCTAAAAAATTGTGCTTTTAAGAGGAAATGTCCAAGAACCATTATTAAGAAAAGCAGCAATAGTTGTTTTTGTAGGACACCCAAACCAAGCAAAAACATGCCCTCTATATTTTTCATAGAGGGATATACCCTCTAACCATGGGTCAAAATTAAAATATTTTTTGCTATAGTAACTAACTTGAAAATTGAGACAATGCTTTATTCTCATTAAGACATGTTTAATTTTCTTCCAAAAAAATGTTCGATTTCCTTTTAAAGATTGAGAAGAAGAGCTACACTTGAAAAAAAAAATAGTTTGGAAGGTTATTATGAGAATTATAAATCCTCCACACAGTCTTAGCTTTACACATTACATTTAAAGTATTAATGTTGAGGTGACCCGAGCCACCAATGTACTTTGGCTTGGTTGTATTTTGCAATGAGATGGTAAGAATATTACTACCAGTGTTGAGAAATTTATTTTTAACAAATGAAATGATTTTTTTTTAACAAATGAAATGGTTTTTTTTAGACCCTTAGGAATAGTGGGAATACTGGATGATTTGAACCAACAGCTTCAAAAGCTTCAAATTGTACTTCTAATTTATGTAATCTTTTGATGGGGAACTTCCTCGTTTGGTCTAGGGAAGCTTTTGGAAAGATTAATTTGAGGCTTAATGGAGTTTGGTGGGGTGACGGAAAAATTTCTAGATTTGGGTGATTAAATTAAGCTTGGACAGTGGAATTGAGTGGTTGAAAGTCGTGGGGTTGAACTTAAGAAGGCTGGAGGAAGCTTTGAGAGCAATTTAGAGGGGTCTCCCTGAGGAATTTACAACACTCTCTCTATGGTCGAGAGAGGGTTAATTTAAATTGAAGAGGAATTAGGGCTTAATTGGCCAAGCCAGGAGATGGAGAAGGATGCTTAGATGGAGGGCTGAGCGGCGCAATTCACCAATGGAGGTGAGCCACATTATATGGGGTAGAAATTTGGATTTGAGCCAAGCATGACCTTCTCGGTTTTGGGTTTATCGATGACTAGGTTGGATGGCTAGGCCAAGGGAGGTGGTTGGCTTGTTCAGGGAAGGCCAGGGAAGGTTTAAAGGTGATTAGCTTTGAGGTTTGATGGCTGATGGCATGGGGTAGAGAGCTTAGCCAAATTAAGAGATGGGTTTGCATAATTCAAGGGACCCTTAGTCCATGGTTCAAAATTGGGTCCTTTGTTGATTTGATTAGCATCTTAGGAGGCTAATCAGGGGGTAAGAGATAATTAAACTTGGTTAACTTCAAAGGTTTGGAATAATTTGGATTTTAACCTCAAATTTTGGGTTTGGGATAAAAATTGTGTTTGTGCTTAACTTGTGCTTGGTTTAAAAATGAATTGAAGGGTCCAATTGGTCTAGGTGGGATGTCATGAAGAATTTAGGAAATGAATTTGGTGAAATTTAATTGATTACAATGTTCAATTTGATGGAATTTTGGCTTAGGGGTCTAGTTTGGGGTAATTAATTTGGGCTTGGATTTAGGTTAAGTTAGGGTTTGGATCTAGACCAATTGAAGGTTCAAATTATTCTAGGGGAATGCTATGAAGAGTCTTGGATTCAAAATTGAGCAAATTTGATTGGTTATGGTGTTCAATTTGATGGAGTTTTGGGTTATGGTCAAATTGGGGATCTTGGCTCAAAATTGAAATTAAAGTTTGGAGGTTGGTTCAATTGGGCTCCAAATTGGTGTATATTGGAATTAGGTAAGTTGATGTTCAATTTAGGTTTGACATTGGGTGAGATTGGAATGAATTTAGTGGAAATTAGGATGAATTTGGGCCTTTAGGGGCAAAATTGGGATTTGGTCAAAATTGGTTAATTTGGTCAAATTGGGCCCATTGGGTAGTTAGGATTGATTTAGCGGAGGTTTAGAATGATTTGGGAGGTTTTTGGGAATTTTTTTGGACTTGAGGGGTATTTTGGGAGTTTTAGGGAAATTATGGTGTTTTGGCCAATTTGGATGGTTTGAAGTGGTTGTTAACCTCATTTTTAGTGAGGTCTAGTCTTCCTCTTAGGGTTTAGGGTCTAGCCTTAGGATTCTTCCTTCGACTATCTTAGACCCTTAGAAATGGAATCCACCTCATTTTAGAAATCCAAACTGCTTGTATAATCTTTTGAAGTTCTGCATGTGGTTCTTGACCTCTAGCACGTAGGAGGTTGAAACTAACATGAGATAACTCAAAAGGAGTTCCTATAGGATCATTAAGCCCTAAGGTTGCCTCTTGCACAATTTGCACTTTCGCGCGCACAAACTTCGCAGTTCGGAGAGTCGACACGTTTGATCACTACAATTCACATTGCTTGCGCTGTTGTTTGTCAACAACTTGAATAAATTTTCGAGACGATCGATCGCAGATCGAAATTTTATGAAAATTAAAATTTGACACATTTTTGACCCGATTGTTGACGAGGTTGCTCGGACGACCACGGATGACGAAATGGACTGTGTCGGTGCGTCCGGAATGTCGAAATTACCTAGGGGAGACACCCATTTTGTTTGGGCACCGTGCACGAAACACGCAAATCGATGAATTCTTCAAAACGACCTCTGACGGCAAAACAGACCGCGTCGATGCGTCCGGAATGTCGAAATTACCTACAGGAGACACCAATTTTTCTAGGGCGCCGCACATGAATAAATTGCACAAAAATATATAGATATACACACACACACATTTTAAATAAAAAAAATCCTTATTTTTTTTTTAAAATACCTTAAAATGTCAAATTCCTAAATCCCTAACTCACGCACGCCTCCCTCTCCCATTCGTGTAACCGTCCGCCTCTTCCTCTCTCGGTCGCGTGCCCTAGCCGAGCCTGGTTCTCCTCACGTGATGCGCTGGCTCGAGGTCCCCTCGTCGTACGCTCCCATGCTTCGGTCTCTGGCCAAAGCTTCTACGCCGTGCCACGCGAGCTGCTCCTCTGCCTAAAAGCTTCGCCTCTATCGTCCTCTCCCCACGCGAGGTTTGTCGCTTTTCTATTGGCTCGGCTCACCGCCCAGATGAGGGATGATATTCTTCCTCCTCCCTCTTTTGCTATAAAAACCTCATTTGGGGAGTTCCTTAGGGTTGGCCGAAAATTTGGGAAATGGGAGGTTCTGCCGGATTCGTCACTAGTTTCTTTTCTTTGAAGTTTTTTTTGTTTGTTTTGGTTTGCAGCAAAGGTAGCCCTCTTCCTCCTTTCTTCAAGCATTCGGAGGAACTATTATCTTTTATCCATTGAAATCTGGGTTGATTAGTTTGGGTTATGAATTGATTTCTTGTCTAATTAAGCAAATCTATATACGGCATTTGTCTTTTAATAATTTTGAGACCTCTTCTTTGCTGTGGTATAATGAAGGAAAGCAAGACTTAAAATCCTGTAGGTTCTGAACTCATCCTTTTATTGCTTGAGAGGATTTAGGTTAAATATTCCTCACATACTTGCCATGGTTATAAGCTTGTTTGCTTACTGAATGCCACTGTTGTTGCGGAGTGTTTGGAGGAATTCGTATAGGTAGCTCTAGCTTTGCTTCTACCATGAAGGGAGCACCTTAAGCAGATAGAGTTTTGTCATTTTGTTTGCTGCTAGGGGTTTTTGGGTCTCGATGTTGTTTTAGCTAAAAAATCTGAAAGGATTCTATTTAATATTTGCAATGGTGGGGGGACCTTGGTGTTTTGAAACTTTAATTGGTTATAGTTTATGTGTGGCCGATTTATAAAAATATGCAAGCTTTGGTGTTCGATTTGTAAAAATCTGCAAGTTTTGGTATTCTATTGGTAAAAATAAAAAAAAAATTTACGTGTTCTCTCGATACTTTGGTCCTCCAAAAAGGAAATTGGACATATGACATATAATTCTTGTGAATTTGCATGTCACATGGCTAGCATCTTGAATGATTCCAATTATTTACATTGGGTGGCTCATTTGTGAAATTCTGAAACTTTGGGTGGCTCATTTGTGAAAATCTGAAATGTTAGGTTGGATTTTGAAAAAAAAAAAATGGGAAAGGTTTATTTATCGTTTTCGATTGTTGGAGGACTTTGGTGCCTTGCATTTTAAAAACATGAAAGGATTCATTTATCATTTGCAATTTTAGGATTTTAAAATATTTACATATATAACATCCAAATTTTGAAAGTAAGTGTGTGGATTTTCCTTTTTTTTATGTATTTACATATCTAACACCAAAACTTCAATCTTTACATGCACACCACTTGTCCTTATGTGTTTAATTGCAACACTTACGTATATACCACGTAATTCTTATGCAGTTACATATGTAGCAAATGGTGCCTTGCTTTTTGAGAATTTGAAAGCTTTGTTTGTCAATTTGCAAAGGTTGGAAGTCTTGATGCTTATGTTTTACAAAACCTGCACCTATATGTTTATTTCGAATTGTTTGGGAATGGTCTTATACTTTCCAAATGTGAAAATTTGCATTGGTAACCATTACATATGTTGGTTTAAATTGTGTTCTTGCTGCCCTCATTTAACGTCCATCCTGGACAGTACTATATGTGTTGTTAGCCATTACATACTTTCCAAATGTGAAACACTGGATATTGTCATTCATATGCTTGTGTGCTTTCTTAGTTGTGCAAATTTCAGGTGTGAAAATTCCATTTTTATGTCGTTTTATTGCCCGATTTTTCTCGACCAGGTTCGCCCCCTTTTTTTTTTACTTATTTGGGCATGTTGCTTCTTTGCCTTTTTTGACTTTGGCTTTCTCATATATATCTCAACTTCTCATTATTATTTTAACTTCATTCCACCACCTCACTACACTATTTTGCTACATCACCCCACTTCCTACATTACACTACTTTACCCACTCCGCATCTTACACTATATCAGATACTACATCACTTCACATCCCTGCACCACGCCGGGAGAGGTTTAACTGCTTTAACATGTATTCTGATTTTCTTTGATATTGAGAAACAACCCACATCCTTTCCGGAATTGTGTTAGGTGGATTGTATTCTCCTCTCTCCTCCTTGTTCCCTCGTCCCTTGTTTCCCCTTGCTTCTTTGTCTAAATCCCGCACTCGTGTAGGACACACGAGTGCGCACGTATAGAACTCTTGCTATATGTGGGGCCATCAAGCAAGGCTTTAAGTGGAGTGTGTGAGGTTAAGGACGGTGATAAAATTGCATTCTAGAGAATCGGGTCTCTTAGAATAGTATCTCCCAACTTAGAGACCCTGGAGAGGGTAGAGTAGGGAATTTTTACAGGTACTATTCGCCCAGCTTTGGGGTTTCTACCGCCGGCAATCTAAAGTTGCTAGCAGTCCTAGTTCGACTAAAATATTCAACTTGTGGATTGAATTATTTTTTAAAAAACATATATAAAAAATATATATAAATACATTTGGAAAATACAAAATCACCTCCACTACAAAACAACCTACTTACCTACGACTTTTACTTGCATGGAGATCCAGATTGAAATGTATGAAAAATTTTACAAAGGTCCATGGTTGGCTACTCGAGTCGGATTAGGGCCGTCTTCTGTAGAAAGTCAGTCTAGTAGTTAGTACTTAAGGTTGTGGTCTACAACACAGCTCTGAGTCCTCCTTACCACCAAGCTTACGGTCTTCTTGAACTTGTAGTCCATTCTGGTGTTTTCTTTGTTTTCGTTCTTTCTTTCAGATTTTCTACAAGTTTACCTCTATGGATTTATTCGGATTTCCTACGAACTTTGTTTTGTTTCAGATTTATTACGGAATGTTCGATTTCAACTTTTTCCGACTTTTTGATTCTTATATTTCGTTTCTCCTACATACATCTTGGTGCAGTTAATTTGGAGTTTGGAGATTATTTGATCATCTCTCACTTATCTAGAAGTAAGAGATGAGATAAATATCATTGTATTTTATGATTTTTTTAATTAGGGGTAATTTGGTTTTTTGGATTTATTTAATTGTATGCCCTAGCCCTCCTATATAAATGGAACTTAGCACTCGTGTATGAGTTATGGTGAGAAGTTTGAGTTGTAACCATTAGTTATTTTCTTTCTCCCTTCTGGTGCTAATGAAATCTCCTTTCTCGTGGATGCAAGGTGAATCAAACCACATAAATCTTTTATGTTTGATTTTTTTTGTTTAAATTTATTTGTTTTCTCATTGTTTTTGCATAACACAGACCCATGGAATCAGCTCAGCTAAATGCATGGTACGAACACAGAATACAACTTGATGTATGCTAGAAAATCGTGGCAGTAGAGTAAAAAATTATTGTCTTAATGTGGTACGAAGATTCATCACACACTCAAAAAAGAGAAAGCAACTAATAATGACACCAAAAATTTTTATATGAAAAACCTGGGAAGGGAAAAACCACGGAGCCTGACCCAACTAAAGAGTTTCATTATAAGAAGATGATTACAGTTGGGACCACTTGTCCCACAAGTGGGAAAAAGTTACAAGATTTGTCAAGTTATAACGTCAACATGCTGATGAATTTGTTGTTAGGAATGGATGCCAGATGATAGCGATTGGTGGTGTCAGGTGGTAGTTGACAGTGGTCAACAATGATCGACAGTGGTCGGCGGTGGTTGACAAAGGTTAGCAGTGGTCGACAGCGATCTCTGGGGTCGAAGGCGACTGACTAAAGTCAACGACGGTCGTCGTGGTCGATGGAGGTCAATGGTTGTTGATTGCGTTCAAGGTGATGGTGCTGGACTTCAGTTCATTTTCAAAGCTTCAAGCTCTTCCTATGATCTCACACTCTTCTCCTCCTCATGAGTGAGTTGGGGCTCTATTTATTGTGTTATTGGTGTAATTAATATAGAAATGTGAACCAGTTTGATCGGACAGTCTGACGAGCTCCTTTAATTAGATGGCATTTGATACAATTCGAGTGCCTTAACAAAGTCAGATTTTAGCAATGTTAGGATTGCTAGATTTGTCTTTTAAAGATTTTTGTTTTGATCATAAACTCATCAGATCTGGCCTTCATTTGACCTCCCAAATATGCTTGAAAAGCTTCTAAAATTAGTTTAGCAATCTTGGGATTGTTGGATTCGTCTTATCAAGATTCTTGTTTTGATCATAAGTTCATCAGATCTGACATTCATTTGACTTCCCAAATATGCTCGAAAAGCTTTTAAAATTAGTTTAATGGCCGGATTTGAGCTTGATTTGACTTTGATTAGATCAAATTTAATATCATCGAGTATGTGTCATGAAACCGGTTGGTTTGACTATAAGTTTGTTGAAATTGGAGCTCTGGATGGCTCTTACTTGAAGTTTGAATGTTTCTTGCTAAAAGATTATCTTGAGATCCGTGTTATGCCTCCGAGATTTGTGTCATGCATCGAGACATGTGTCGGCGGATGAAAATTTGTTGACGACATATCACAAATATTAGTTATAGTTCACGTGACTTCTCACACACTTAAGAAAGTGTTAAAAAGTTTTAATTACAATTTTAAATGGACCTTCCAAGGTCATTTAAACTCAATATAAATAATTTTTAATTCAAGTAGTGGCTTGATAAGCTAATTACTTTACTTATATATATATGCTTACATAAAAAATGCAATACTCGAATTTAGGGGCAAAATTGGCCACATTTGAAGTGAGTAAATAATTATAGTTATAATTAAAAGGATAAAATAAATAGGTGCTCCCATTGAAAGAAAAAAAGAACATTTACATACATATCACCCAATTCATATGTATTTACATTTCTAACAAATACACTTCAATTTCTTACATACATACCACCATACGTATGCAAAGGCTTATTTCATTTTTTAACAAAATTTTAAATATTGATATTTTTATGTTTTATGAAAGAAATGAATGGTATAAAAGTAAAAGTAAAATTTTGGTGTTAGATATGTAAATACATAGGAATTACGAGGTATGTATGTTAGTGCCCCAATAAATAAATAGCTAAAAAGATATATGATTATATATATATATATATAT